>NC_135232.1:1117368977-1117672008 GCF_051348905.1 Ranitomeya variabilis | reverse complement strand
CTACTGGTCCAATCATCAGGAACAAACAGTCTACCAGGCGGGCAACGATCAGGTCTATCCGCCTGAAACTCCTGCAAAGCCCGTCGCAGGTCTGGGGAAACAGCAGATAATATCACCCCATCCTTAAGGATACCTGTAGGTTCAGAATCACCAGGGGAATCAGGCTCAAAACTCCTAGAAAGGGCATCCGCCTTCACATTTTTAGAACCTGGTAAGTATGAGACCACAAAATTAAACCGAGAGAAAAACAACGACCAGCGCGCCTGTCTAGGATTCAGGCGCCTGGCAGACTCAAGATAAATCAAATTCTTGTGATCGGTCAATACCACCACCTGATGTCTAGCCCCCTCAAGCCAATGACGCCACTCCTCAAAAGCCCACTTCATAGCCAAAAGCTCCCGATTACCAATATCATAATTTCGCTCGGCGGGCGAAAATTTTCGAGAAAAGAACGCACAAGGTCTCATCACGGAGCAGTCGGAACTTTTCTGCGACAAGACCGCCCCAGCTCCGATCTCGGAAGCATCGACCTCAACCTGAAAAGGAAGAGTAACATCAGGCTGACGCAACACAGGGGCGGAAGAAAAGCGGCGCTTAAGCTCCCGAAAGGCCTCCACAGCAGCAGGGGACCAATCAGCAACATCAGCACCCTTTTTGGTCAAATCAGTCAAAGGTTTAGCAACTTCACTCAAAAATCAATGGGTTGGTATAGTGATCAGAACAAATCATACAAAAACTACTAATACCTAAAATATTAAATTTTATTAGAATACTTTAAAAACTATGTAGGACAATACCCGCAAAAACTACAAACCTATAACAATAATAAATAAGGCTCTAAATTCCCTTTATATCCGTACCACCAAAATCGATAATACCCCAGCCAGTAGTTAATATAATTGGTCTGGTTATACCCTTTATCCTAGTCGGTCATACTGCCCGCGGGGCTGCTCCATATGCCAATCTCCCTACCAGGCGTGCCGTCTAATGGATAAAAAAAGGGGGATGGTGATTTCTACGGGTACCAATTTTTATTGATAACGGGAATGTACTGGCCTAATTAGGTCCAATATTATCAGGACACCCCCAGTAGTTGTACCTCGGGGTATAATATGCAGATAAAGGTGCCAAAGGTCTAGCCCTAGTGATCCCTAAACAGGCTGACCCTGCCTAGCATGCGGAGGTTGGCACCCCTGAATAAACCACGCAAATGGCGCCCCCGGTCTCGTCGACTAGCCCTCGATAGCCCTATCCACTTTAATTATCTCAAGTATAACCAAGGGCCCCGAAAATGATTAAACCCAAGGGGAAGGGACAAGGAGAGGGATAATGTCTCCGGATGGGCCAAAAAGAATAAGCCTGCACAGGTAGGTACAGGAGGTGAATAGATGCTTATATTCAAATTGACATCATAGCATATATACCATCTTTGTCTTATCACATGTATGCTACTTATAAATATAAAGGACCATAATTATTCTCTCAATTTCCCATATATATTTAGATATCTCAAAGGGATAAGTAGCAGAATAATGACCCATTCAACAAATATTGCACACATGCCATAGCCTCATATCTCTATATAATTAGCATCCACAGTCCTTCAAAGATGACAGCCAATATAATAGAGAATATAAGATATATATTTTTTTAAAAATGCTTAAGATGCCTACACTCCTAGAGGCATCTTAAGGCATTTTAATGAGGCATTAAAAGAGTGTCTGGACAATGGCACTAGATAATCATCTGGACACCAGATAAGTCATGCAGATCTTTCAGGGTATCACGTTATATTAACTGCAGGGTGGTTTGCATATAAAAAAAGGGGAGGAACGTTTTGTTTTGTTTGCTTTTTTGTGGCTTTATACAGCCTCTAGGAGTGTAGGCATCTTAAGCATTTTTAAAAAAATATATATCTTATATTCTCTATTATATTGGCTGTCATCTTTGAAGGACTGTGGATGCTAATTATATAGAGATATGAGGCTATGGCATGTGTGCAATATTTGTTGAATGGGTCATTATTCTGCTACTTATCCCTTTGAGATATCTAAATATATATGGGAAATTGAGAGAATAATTATGGTCCTTTATATTTATAAGTAGCATACATGTGATAAGACAAAGATGGTATATATGCTATGATGTCAATTTGAATATAAGCATCTATTCACCTCCTGTACCTACCTGTGCAGGCTTATTCTTTTTGGCCCATCCGGAGACATTATCCCTCTCCTTGTCCCTTCCCCTTGGGTTTAATCATTTTCGGGGCCCTTGGTTATACTTGAGATAATTAAAGTGGATAGGGCTATCGAGGGCTAGTCGACGAGACCGGGGGCGCCATTTGCGTGGTTTATTCAGGGGTGCCAACCTCCGCATGCTAGGCAGGGTCAGCCTGTTTAGGGATCACTAGGGCTAGACCTTTGGCACCTTTATCTGCATATTATACCCCGAGGTACAACTACTGGGGGTGTCCTGATAATATTGGACCTAATTAGGCCAGTACATTCCCGTTATCAATAAAAATTGGTACCCGTAGAAATCACCATCCCCCTTTTTTTATCCATTAGACGGCACGCCTGGTAGGGAGATTGGCATATGGAGCAGCCCCGCGGGCAGTATGACCGACTAGGATAAAGGGTATAACCAGACCAATTATATTAACTACTGGCTGGGGTATTATCGATTTTGGTGGTACGGATATAAAGGGAATTTAGAGCCTTATTTATTATTGTTATAGGTTTGTAGTTTTTGCGGGTATTGTCCTACATAGTTTTTAAAGTATTCTAATAAAATTTAATATTTTAGGTATTAGTAGTTTTTGTACAAAGGTTTAGCAACATCAGAAAAACCAGTTATAAATCGACGATAAAAATTAGCAAAGCCCAAAAATTTCTGAAGGCTCTTAAGAGAAGAAGGTTGCGTCCAATCACAAATAGCCCGAACCTTGACAGGATCCATCTCAATGGAAGAGGGGGAAAAAATGTACCCCAAAAAAGAAATCTTTTGAACCCCAAAAATACACTTAGAACCCTTCACACACAAGGAATTAGCCCGCAAAACCTGAAAAACCCTCCTGACCTGTTGGACATGAGAATCCCAGTCATCCGAAAAAATCAAAATGTCATCCAGATACACGATCATAAATTTATCCAAATATTCACGGAAAATGTCACGCATAAAGGACTGAAAGACTGAAGGGGCATTTGAAAGACCAAAAGGCATTACTAAATACTCAAAATGGCCCTCGGGCGTATTAAATGCGGTTTTCCACTCATCCCCCTGCTTAATTCGCACCAAATTATACGCCCCACGGAGATCAATCTTAGAGAACCACTTAGCCCCCTTTATTCGAGCAAACAAATCAGTCAGCAGTGGCAGAGGATACTGATATTTGACTGTAATTTTATTCAAGAGTCGATAATCAATACACGGCCTCAAAGAGCCATCTTTTTTAGATACAAAGAAAAAACCGGCTCCTAAGGGAGATGAAGAAGGACGAATATGTCCCTTTTCCAGGGACTCCTTAATATATTCTCGCATAGCAGCATGTTCAGGTACAGATAGATTAAATAAACGACCCTTTGGAAATTTACTGCCCGGAATCAGATCTATGGTACAATCGCAATCTCTGTGAGGAGGTAGTGAACCAAGCTTAGGCTCCTCAAAAACATCACGATAATCAGACAAAAATTCCGGAATCTCAGAGGGAATAGATGACGAAATGGAAACCAAAGGTACGTCCCCATGAACCCCCTGACATCCCCAGCTTAACACAGACATAGCTTTCCAGTCAAGGACTGGGTTATCAGATTGTAACCATGGTAATCCGAGCACCAAAACGTCATGTAGATTGTACAACACAAGGAAGCGAATCATCTCCTGATGGTCTGGATTCATACGCATAGTCACTTGTGTCCAGTATTGTGGTTTATTACTAGCCAATGGTGTAGAGTCAATACCCTTCAGAGGTATAGGAACTTCCAGAGGCTCTAGATCAAACCCACAGCGCCTGGCAAAGGACCAATCCATTAGACTCAAAGCGGCGCCCGAGTCGACATAGGCATCCGCGGTAATTGACGATAATGAACAAATCAAGGTCACAGACAGAATAAACTTAGACTGTAAAGTGCCAATTGAAATAGACTTATCAACCTTTTTTGTACGTTTAGAGCATGCTGATATAACATGAGTTGAATCACCACAATAGAAGCACAACCCATTTTTTCGCCTAAAATTCTGCCGTTCGCTTCTGGACAGAATTCTATCACATTGCATATTTTCTGGAGCCTTCTCAGAAGACACCGCCAAATGGTGCACAGGTTTGCGCTCCCGCAAACGCCGATCAATCTGAATAGCCATTGTCATGGACTCATTCAGACCTGTAGGTGCAGGGAACCCCACCATAACATCTTTAATGGCATCAGAGAGACCCTCTCTGAAATTCGCCGCCAGGGCGCACTCATTCCACTGAGTAAGCACAGACCATTTACGAAATTTTTGGCAGTATATTTCAGCTTCATCTTGCCCTTGAGATAGGGCCATCAAGGCTTTTTCAGCCTGAATCTCTAAGTTAGGTTCCTCATAAAGCAACCCCAAAGCCAGAAAAAACGCATCCACATTGAGCAACGCAGGATCCCCGGGTGCCAATGCAAATGCCCAGTTTTGAGGGTCACCCCGCAGTAAGGAAATTACTATCCTAACCTGCTGTGCGGGATCTCCAGCGGAGCGAGATCTCAGGGAAAGAAATAATTTACAATTATTTTTGAAATTCAGGAAACGAGATCTATCCACGGAGAAAAATTCTGGTATAGGAATTCTAGGTTCAGATATAGGAGCATGAATAACAAAATCCTGTAAATTTTGAACCTTCGTAGCAAGATTATTCAAACCTGTAGCCAAACTCTGAGGATCCATTTTAATCAGGTGAGATCAGAGCCATTCAAGGATTAGAAGGAGAGAGAGAGACAAAGGCTGCAATTAGAGCAGAAATGCAACTGAGTAAACTAAAAAGCAAGCTCAGAAGAAAAAAAAAAATCTGCAGACTTCTTTTTCTCTCCTTTCTTCTGCTAACGGTTTTAACCCTGGGCCGGCCATACTGTCATGTTTCCCAATGGCAAGGGAACGTCAGAGAACTTAAACAACAGACTAGCTCTTGGGTGATGGAATCTCGAGCTGACCGTGAGCTAAACCTACCACACAACTAACAGTGGCCGGGTGGCGTACCTACGTTTTATCCCTAGACGCCTAGCGCCAGCCGGAGGACTAACTAACCCTAATAGAGGAAAAGACAGACCTGGCTTACCTCTAGGGAAATTCCCCCAAAAAGGAGACAGAAGCCCCCCACATATATTGACGGTGAGTTCAGAGGAAAAGACATACGCAGTATGAAGGTAGGTTCAGCAAAGCGAGGTCCGCTTACTAGATAGCAAGAAGATACAATAGGGAACTTCACGGTCAACTGAAAACCCTATTAAAATACCATCCCGAAATTACTTTAAGACTCATGTGTCAACTCATGACACCGGAGTGGCAATTTCGGCCCACAAGAGCTTCCAGCTACAGAAAAATAACATAACTGTGAACTGGAACAAAAATGCAAAACAAACTTAGGACTAAGAGTCCAACTTAGCTGATAGTAGTCCAGAAGCAGGAACATGCAACAGAAAGGCTCTGGTTACATTGATGGCCGGCACTAGAATAACTGATCAGCAAGGCTAAATAGGATACACCCATATCCTGATGGAAACAGGTGAACAGAGAAAGTGAAGCACACAAGTCCAGTACCACCAGTGACCACCGGGGGAGCCCAAAAACCAAATTCACAACACAAGTCTGCAAACACAAAAAACCAGCTCATAGGACAGTGGTAACTGGGCTGACCGTATAACTAATCCTAGCACCACAAATAGCAGCAGCCGGGGAACGTGCCTACGTTGGTTCTAGACGTCTCGCGCCAGCCGGAGAACTAACTAACCCTAGAAGGGAAAAGATAGACCTTTCTTGCCTCCAGAGAAAAGACCCCAAAAGTTGGATACAAGCCCCCAACAAATAATAACGGTGAGGTAAGAAGAAAAGACAAACGTAAGAATGAACTAGATATTTAGCAAAGAGAGGCCCACTGACTAATAGCAGAATATAGTAAGATGACTTATACGGTCAGCAAAAACCCTATCAAAATTTCCACGCTGGATATACAAGAACCCCCGAACCGTCTAACGGCCCGGGGGGGAGGATACCAGCCCCCTAGAGCTTCCAGCAAAATCAGGAATCACATTTAGTACAAGCTGGACAAATAAATAAGAGCAATGCAAATAACCAAAAAACAAGGAAGCAGGACTTAGCTTAATTTTGCAAGAACCACGACCAGCAGACAGGAGCAAACAGAAAGGAACTGATTACAACGATGCCAGGCACCAGACTGAGAATTCAGGAAGTTTATATAGCAACACCCCTGGACTAACGACCCAGGTGGGTGCCAAACTAGGGAAAGACAATCCCAGAGTCATATCACTAGTGACCACAAGAGGGAGCCAAAAAAGTCTAATTCACAACAGTACCCCCCCTTTAAGGAGGGGTCACCGAACCCTCACCAAGACCACCAGGGCGATCAGGATGAGCAGCATGAAAGGCACGAACTAAATCGGCCACATGCACATCAGAGGCAACCACCCAGGAATTATCCTCCTGACCATAGCCCTTCCACTTGACCAGATACTGAAGCCTCCGCCTGGAGAGACGAGAATCCAAGATCTTCTCCACCACGTACTCCAACTCGCCCTCAACCAACACCGGAGCAGGAGGCTCAACAGAAGGAACCACAGGTACAACGTACCGCCGCAACAAAGACCTATGGAACACGTTGTGAATGGCAAACGACACAGGAAGATCCAAGCGAAAGGACACAGGATTAAGGATTTCCAATATCTTGTAAGGACCGATGAAGCGAGGCTTAAATTTAGGAGAGGAGACCTTCATAGGAACAAATCGAGAAGACAGCCATACCAAATCCCCAACACGAAGTCGGGGACCCACACCGCGGCGGCGGTTGGCAAAACGCTGAGCCTTCTCCTGTGACAACTTTAAGTTGTCCACCACATGATTCCAAATCTGCTGCAACCTATCCACCACAGAATCTACCCCAGGACAGTCAGAAGGCTCCACATGTCCCGAGGAAAAACGAGGATGGAAACCAGAGTTGCAGAAAAATGGCGAAACCAAAGTAGCGGAACTAGCCCGATTATTAAGGGCAAACTCAGCCAACGGCAAGAAGGTCACCCAATCATCCTGATCTGCAGAAACAAAACACCTCAAATAAGCTTCCAGAGTCTGATTAGTTCGCTCCGTTTGTCCATTAGTCTGAGGATGAAAAGCAGACGAAAACGACAAATCAATGCCCATCTTAGCACAGAAGGATCGCCAGAACCTGGAAACAAACTGGGATCCTCTGTCAGACACGATATTCTCAGGAATGCCGTGTAAACGAACCACATTCTGAAAGAACAAAGGAACCAGATCGGAAGAGGAAGGCAGCTTAGGCAAAGATACCAAATGGACCATCTTGGAAAAGCGATCACATACCACCCAGATGACAGACATGCCCTGAGACACCGGAAGATCTGAAATGAAATCCATGGAAATGTGTGTCCAAGGCCTCTTCGGGACAGGCAAGGGCAAGAGCAACCCGCTGGCACGAGAACAGCAAGGCTTAGCTCGAGCACAAGTCCCACAGGACTGCGCAAATGACCGCACATCCCGTGACAAAGAAGGCCACCAAAAGGACCTAGCCACCAAATCTCTGGTGCCAAAAATTCCCGGATGCACTGCCAACACCGAGGAATGAACCTCGGAAATGACTCTGCTGGTCCACTTATCAGGAACAAACAGTCTGTCAGGTGGACAAGAGTCAGGTCTACCAGCCTGAAATCTCTGCAACACACGTCGCAAATCCGGAGAAATGGCTGACAAGATTACTCCCTCTTTAAGAATACCAACTGGTTCTGCGACTCCAGGAGAGTCAGGCACAAAGCTCCTTGAAAGAGCATCAGCCTTCACATTCTTTGAACCTGGTAAATACGAGACCACAAAGTCAAAACGGGAGAAAAACAATGACCAACGGGCCTGTCTAGGATTCAGGCGTTTAGCAGACTCGAGATACATCAGATTTTTGTGATCAGTCAAGACCACCACACGATGCTTAGCACCCTCGAGCCAATGACGCCACTCCTCAAATGCCCACTTCATGGCCAACAACTCCCGATTGCCAACATCATAATTCCGCTCAGCGGGCGAAAACTTCCTAGAGAAAAAAGCACATGGTCTCATTACAGAGCAACCAGGGCCTCTCTGCGACAAAACGGCCCCTGCCCCAATCTCAGAAGCATCCACTTCAACCTGAAAGGGAAGTGAGACATCAGGCTGGCACAAAACAGGCGCCGAAGTAAACCGGCGCTTCAACTCTTGGAAAGCTTCCACGGCTGCAGGAGCCCAGTTAGCAACATCAGAACCTTTCTTGGTCATATCCGTCAAAGGTTTAACAATGCTAGAAAAATTAGCGATAAAACGACGGTAGAAGTTAGCAAAACCCAAGAACTTCTGAAGACTCTTAACTGACGTGGGTTGAGTCCAATCATGAATAGCTCGGACCTTGACTGGGTCCATCTCCACCGCAGAAGGGGAAAAAATAAAACCCAAAAAGGGAACCTTCTGTACTCCAAAGAGACACTTTGAGCCCTTAACAAACAAAGCATTCTCACGCAAAACCTGAAACACCATCCTGACCTGCTCTACATGCGAGTCCCAATCATCAGAAAAAAACAGAATATCATCCAGATAAACAATCATAAATTTATCCACATACTTCCGGAAAATATCATGCATAAAGGACTGAAACACTGAAGGAGCATTAGAGAGCCCAAAAGGCATCACCAAGTACTCAAAATGACCTTCGGGCGTATTAAATGCAGTTTTCCATTCATCTCCTTGCTTAATGCGCACAAGGTTGTACGCACCACGAAGATCTATCTTGGTGAACCACTTGGCACCTTTAATCCGGGCAAACAAGTCCGACAACAGAGGCAAAGGATACTGAAATTTAACAGTGATTTTATTCAGAAGCCGATAGTCAATACAAGGTCTCAAAGATCCGTCCTTCTTGGCCACAAAAAAGAATCCCGCACCAAGAGGGGAAGAGGATGGACGGATATGCCCCTTCTCCAGAGATTCCTTGATATACGAACGCATTGCGGTATGCTCAGGTACAGACAGATTAAATAATCTTCCCTTAGGAAATTTACTACCTGGAATCAAATCTATAGCGCAGTCACAGTCCCTATGAGGAGGGAGAGCACTGGACCTGGACTCGCTGAATACATCCTGATAATCAGACAAATACTCAGGAACTTCCGAAGGAGTAGAGGAAGCAATAGACACCGGGGGGGAATCACCATGAATTCCCTGACAGCCCCAACTTTACACAGACATTGCCTTCCAATCCAAGACTGGATTATGGGTCTGTAACCATGGCAGACCCAAAACGACCAAATCATGCATTTTATGCAGCACAAGAAAACGAATCACCTCCCGATGTTCAGGAGTCATGCACATGGTTACCTGTGTCCAAAACTGCGGTTTATTTTCCGCCAATGGCGTAGCATCAATACCTCTAAGAGGGATAGGATTTACCAACGGCTCAAGAACAAAACCACAGCGCTTGGCAAATGACAGATCCATAAGACTCAGGGCAGCACCTGAATCCACAAACGCCATAACAGGGTAGGAGGACAATGAGCAAATTAAAGTCACAGACAAAATAAATTTAGGTTGCAAAATACCAATGGCGACAGGACTAACAACCCTTGTTAGGCGTTTAGAGCATGCTGATATAACGTGTAGAATCACCCCAGTAAAAACACAACCCATTCTGACGTCTATGATTTTTCCGTTCATTTCTAGTCTGAATTCTACCACATTGCATTAAATCAGGTGTTTGTTCAGACAACACCACCAGAGGATTAGCGGCTTTGCGCTCACGCAAACGCCGGTCAATTTGAATAGCCAGCGCCATGGAATCATTCAGACTTGTAGGAATGGAGAAACCCACCATCACATTCTTAATGGCTTCTGAAAGGCCATTTCTGAAATTAGCGGCCAGAGCACACTCATTCCACTGAGTAAGCACGGACCATTTCCGAAATTTTTGGCAATACACTTCAGCTTCATCCTGGCCCTGAGAAATAGCCAGCAAGGCTTTTTCTGCCTGAATTTCAAGATTGGGTTCCTCGTAAAGCAATCCGAGCGCCAGAAAAAATGCATCAATATTTGCCAATGCCGGATCTCCTGGCGCTAGCGAGAAAGCCCAATCCTGAGGGTCGCCCCGCAAAAAAGAGATAACAATTTTAACTTGCTGAGCTGAGTCTCCAGATGAACGGGGTCTCAGAGACAGAAACAATTTACAATTATTCCTGAAATTCCTAAACTTAAATCGGTCTCCAGAGAACAGTTCAGGAATAGGTATTTTAGGTTCAGACATAGGACTACTAGTAACAAAATCTTGTATGCCCTGCACACGAGCAGCAAGCTGATCTACACTTGTAATCAAGGTCTGGACATTCATGTCTGCAGCAAGCACAAGCTACTCAGAGGTAAAGGGGAGGAAGAAAAAAAAAAAAACTCAGAATTTCCTTTCTTATTATCCCACTTCTGCAATGCATTAAACATTCAACTTTGGCCTGGCATACTGTTATGACCCCAATGGCAGAGGGTCTCAGAAGTAATTACCAAGTCTGCAAACACAAAAAACCAGCTCATAGGACAGTGGTAACTGGGCTGACCGTATAACTAATCCTAGCACCACAAATAGCAGCAGCCGGGGAACGTGCCTACGTTGGTTCTAGACGTCTCACGCCAGCCGGAGAACTAACTAACCCTAGAAGGGAAAAGATAGACCTTTCTTGCCTCCAGAGAAAAGACCCCAAAAGTTGGATACAAGCCCCCAACAAATAATAACGGTGAGGTAAGAAGAAAAGACAAACGTAAGAATGAACTAGATATTTAGCAAAGAGAGGCCCACTGACTAATAGCAGAATATAGTAAGATGACTTATACGGTCAGCAAAAACCCTATCAAAATTTCCACGCTGGATATACAAGAACCCCCGAACCGTCTAACGGCCCGGGGGGGAGGATACCAGCCCCCTAGAGCTTCCAGCAAAATCAGGAATCACATTTAGTACAAGCTGGACAAATAAATAAGAGCAATGCAAATAACCAAAAAACAAGGAAGCAGGACTTAGCTTAATTTTGCAAGAACCACGACCAGCAGACAGGAGCAAACAGAAAGGAACTGATTACAACGATGCCAGGCACCAGACTGAGAATTCAGGAAGTTTATATAGCAACACCCCTGGACTAACGACCCAGGTGGGTGCCAAACTAGGGAAAGACAATCCCAGAGTCATATCACTAGTGACTAGTGTTGAGCATTCCGATACTGCAAGTATCGGGTATCGGCCGATACTTGCTGTATCGGAATTTCCGATACCGAGATCCGATACTTTTGTGGTATCGGGTATCGGGTATCGCAACAACATTAATGTAATAATGTGTAAAAAAGAGAATTAAAATAAAAAATATCGCTATACTCACCTGTCCGACGCAGCCGGGACCTCAGCGAGGGAACCGGCAGCGTTGTTTGTTTAAATTTCGCGCTTTTACTTGGTTACGTGAAGTCCCGGCTTGTGATTGGTCAGGGCGGCCATGTTGCCGGGACGCGGACCAATCACAGCAAGCCGTGACGAAATTACGTCACGGCTTGCTGTGATTGGTCCGCGTCCCGGCAACATGGCCGCCATTAACCAATCACAAGCCGTGACGTCACGGGAGGCTGGACATGCGCGTATTTTGAAAAGCGCGCGTGTCCAGCCTCCAGTGACGTCCCGGCAACATGGCCGCCATTAACCAATCACAAGCCGTGACGTCACGGGAGGCTGGACATGCGCGTATTTTGAAAAGCGCGCGTGTCCAGCCTCCAGTGACGTCCCGGCAACATGGCCGCCATTAACCAATCACAAGCCGGGACGTCACGGGAGGCTGGACATGCGCGTATTTTGAAAAGCGCGCGTGTCCAGCCTCCCGTGACGTCACGGCTTGTGATTGGTTAATGGCGGCCATGTTGCCGGGACGCGGACCAATCACAGCAAGCCGTGACGTAATTTCGTCACGGCTTGCTGTGATTGGTCCGCGTCCCGGCAACATGGCGCCGTGACCAATCATAAGCCGGGACGTCACTGGAGGCTGGACACGCGCGCTTTTCAAAATACGCGCATGTCCAGCCTCCCGTGACGTCACGGCTTGTGATTGGTTAATGGCGGCCATGTTGCCGGGACGCGGACCAATCACAGCAAGCCGTGACGTAATTTCGTCACGGCTTGTTGTGATTGGTCCACGTCCCGGCAACATGGCCGCCCTGACCAATCACAAGCCGGGACCTCACGTAACCAAGTAAAAGCGCGAATTTTAAACAAACAACGCTGCCGGTTCCCTCGCTGAGGTCCCGGCTGCGTCGGACAGGTGAGTATAGCGATATTTTTTATTTTAATTCTTTCTTTTACACATTAATATGGTTCCCAGGGCCTGAAGGAGAGTTTCCTCTCCTTCAGACCCTGGGAACCATCAGGGATACCGTCCGATACCTGAGTCCCATTGACTTGTATTGGTATCGGGTATCGGTATCGGATTGGATCCGATACTTTGCCGGTATCGGCCGATACTTTCCGATACCGATACTTTCAAGTATCGGACGGTATCGCTCAACACTACTAGTGACCACAAGAGGGAGCCAAAAAAGTCTAATTCACAACATCCCCGTCGGCTGATGCTTTGTCTCCTATTATGCACCCTAATAAAGGTGTCACATATGCGCCAGCATTTGTACTCAACCAGAGAGAAGAAAATAGGCGGGATTTAAAAAACAATTGGTATATATATGTGTGTGCATATATATATATATATGAGCCTATTTGTGGCAGGGTGAGATACACGGACTAAGACAATAAGTGCATAACAAAAAGTGCTCGTGCTTAAAAAGTGTAAACCTCACTACCTCTGTCCCCTGCTGATATACAACCTGCCTAGCCTATGGGGGTTGGCACCCTACTTGTCAGCGGATATGGCGCCCCCACTCACCGACGGCTGACCCTGGGACACCCTACTGATAATCTAATGGTAGTCCTCAGATTATTGGTAGCCATGAATATGTGCACGGAAGAAAAAAGACAAGGCAAAAAACAGCAATGCTCTGCTCTAATCTTCAGCTGAAGATTGCATTATATATATAACATGATACCAGAGGGTGAGAACTGATACTTATCAGAGATGATATTTTGTATGCCTCGACGCGTTTCACCTTGGCGGCTCTTCAGGAGGCCATGATATATAGATGCTGCATGGAATCAAGCTTAATCTCCTTATATACATGTATACAAATGCATAAGGGCGGATTCTTGATAGAACCACTAGAGCCCGGACCGGTGCCGCCATGATCTCGAAGCCCAAATTTGATGCCAAAGATACCTAATATTAATCAGCCAGCTAATGGCGACCGCCCACAAACAAGGACATACAAGTTAATGCGGCACATAAAATAGCTGGTAGACATGAATTGCCAGTGACGTATGCAGCGCCCCAGAGTCCTGGTCGTTGCAGTACTGATGCTCCGCCGCTAAGGGGGGCTATGGTACGTCTGATGGCACTGAAGGAGTTCATCTGACCAGGTATCACAGTCACCAATACACTTCACAGTCTGGCCTCCAGGGGGAGCTAAGGGTTCTATGTATTAGGCCACTCCTCACAATCTGGTAAAACTGGGGGTTAGGCAGAAAGTTAGACAGAAGCTGACTGGGTTGGAACCAGGCAACACCTTGTGGCAGAGGGTGTTGTAGGGGAAGATTCAGAGGGGTCCCTGTCAGGGGTGGGATCCTGACAGAGGCCTAGCAAACAGAGAGAACGTTACGGGACCGCTCCTGCACGATATAGCGGCGGTACCCCAAGAAAGGACGAGAAGCGAGGTTCATTGTGCTGAGTGAGAAACGAGATCAACGCAACAAGGCGAATACCAGTAGGAGTCGTGCTGTAAGACGAGGCAACATCCTATTGAGGCGCATAACCGGTGGCCGGAACGCCGAGGAAGTATAGAGCTCCAGGCCAAACTTCAAACCTACGGCAGGACAGTCAGTTATAGGCGGGCTGTCTCACCCAATTGACCCAGGAAGACACAGGGGGGGTAACAACAGGAGTGGGGCGACGCTAGAGTCCCGGAAGAGCTCCGTGCCTCCCGGTCATACGGGTGCGTCCTAACCATAAGATCTGGGGGACGTGGAAGAACATCAGAATCAAGTTGTGAGGGAACACGAGAAACAGACACAACAGTTGTGGGGACTATCCCGTGAGCACAGCAGGGGAGGACCACAACACACAAGCGCTAGAAGGTAGGCACAGATTTCCACCTGTGAAGGGAACTCTGGAGGTGCCATCGGACCGGCCAGGCTTGTGGAGCGCCCCCACACCGCCGCAGGGCCGAGGGGTACCCGGAGCCGGGCCTCTAGGTCTCAGTCCTGGGGTTGTCACGGTGGCTAGACCCGGTCCGTGGCCCTGTCTGTCAATGGGGGACGTCCGGTGTAATAAGTGGTGTGGTAACGGTGCAGGTCGCGGTAAATAACGAGGACACCAGTTTGCAGTCTCTTTACCTCTTTACTGAAGATGTTGGAGACCTCAGTCCAGAGCGCTGTTAACTGGGTTTTCAGAGACCGGCCGGTCCAACGACACATCAGGAGTTCTCCTCACAGGTGGGAATCAGTATCTACCTTCTAGCGCTGTGTGTTGTAGTTCTTCCCTGCTGAGCTCCCGGGATAGTCCTCACAACTGTTTCTTTCTGTCTCTACTGTTCGTTCTCCGTCCTCCAGGTGATATGGTAGGACGCACCCGTATGACGGGGTAGGCCTGGAGTTCTTCCGGGACTCTAGAGTCGCCCCTCTCCCACAGCTGCCTCCGTTGTCTGCTTAGGTGTTAAGTGAGACAGCCAACCTGTAATTATCTGTCCTGCCGTGGTTTGCAATGTACTTAAAGTCTCTTACTTGCTCGGCGTTCCAGCCACCGATTGTTTGCGCCTCAGCAAGGTGCTGCCTCTTTCAGCACAACCCCTGCTGGTATTCTCCTTTTCTGTATTCCCGTTGTTTGTTGGTTAGTTCTGCTCTGAGGAGTCTGCCAGGATCCCCATCCCTGACAGGTCCTCTCACTAGCTCTTCCCAGCTACTTCTCTCTGTCTTCCTGTCCAACCCCCAGTTTTACCAGAGTTGTGAGGAGTGGCCTACTAGATAGGACCACCCCCCCTGGTGGCCGGAGTGTGAAGTGTGGTGTGAGTGTACCTGATCAGAGAAACTCCTTAGTGCAATCAGACGTACCATAGCTCCCCATAGTGGCGGAGCCACAGTACTGCAACAACCAGGACTCTGGGGTGCTGCACTCCCCCCCGGTTAAATCCAGTACTCCGGGACTGGGAAAACAAGAACAATAATACATGTTAACAGGAAACACACAAACTTTTGAAATAGCATAACAATTGAACATAACAAGGCTTCCCTTTACGGGAGGTGAGGATTCTTGAACGTTGCAAAAGTTAGGTCATGCACAGTTTATGACTCTCAGTTCTGTGATTGAAACAGCGGGGACCCCGGGTAAACAAAGGGGCCCCCCTTTTGAAAGTTTTTGAGCAATTCACCGTCCATTACTCTATTGTCCATTTAAAAACCTGTAACAAAAAGATATATATACAACATTTTCAATTAAATAGCAGCCCTTATTAATACCTCCAAAGTTTGTAGCGGAGGGGAGTTTGATTTTGAGTGCTGCGTGTGGACCTTCGCAGCGCAGGGGTTGCTATTGGCCTAACAGGGCCCGCTATGCTTGCTACCGCTGGTGTAGTGCGCTGTCTTCTAACTACACTTCTAGTGAGTCTGGGTAGCACTGGCAGGTTAGGGCTCTCAGAGCTGCAATTATCAACAGTGGGTACAGCAGATTCACTGATAGCAGAGGGAGGATTTGCCGGTTCAATGGTTGGCATGGCATCTTCAGGTAAGGCTTGTTGAGGTAGTGGAGCCAGATGATCTGGTACCACCATTGTTTCTGGCGGGTCCGGCTGTTCAAACATTACAACAGGTACCGCAACGGCTTGGTTTATCAGCGTCCAGGACTGGGGAAAGTCACCAAGGACAGTATGGAACATTTTCTCCTTTTCCACCGGCGGGGAGATCTCTGGGGCCGTGCCCCTCTCTTTCAATTTATCGGGGCAGACCTTAAGGTGATCCCTGGATACCGCTGTCGAGGTCTCCCCTTTGTCCTTGCTGATGAGACAGACCTTAGTGTTGTCGAAGTCGGATGGCAAGATGGTATACGGTTCCGCTTCCCATTGGTCATCGAGCTTGTGTAACCTCCTCTTCCGTTTAAGCACTTGCTCACCAGGTGACAGGGGAATCGCAGGAGCGCGTTGGTTGTAGTCCCTTTCTTGCTTCTGCCTAGCCTGGGCGAGACTTCTCTCCACACACTCTTGCACTTCGCGGTACCTTCGCTGCCTTTCTTCATCCCAATCCGCATCCGGCGAGGTATCTTCAGGTACTAGGACCCCCATGTCCAGATCAACGGGTAACCGACTAGACCTTCCTCGCATCAGGTACGCTGGAGTACAGTTGGTGGAACTTACTGGGATGTGGTTGTACATATCCACCAAGTCAGGCAACTTTGTCGGCCACAGATTCCGTTCTTCCACAGGCAAGGTCTTCAATAAATCGATTACTACCTGGTTCATCTTGTCGCACATCCCGTTGGTTTGAGGGTGGTACGGTGTGGTTCTGATCTTCTTACACCCGTACAACTGGCAGAATTCTTGGAATACTTCTGCTTCAAAGGCAGGCCCCTGGTCGGTCAGTACCTTCTCTGGGTAGCCATGGGGTCTACAAAAGTGCTGCTGGAAGGCCCTGGCGGCAGTCCTGGCCGTTAGATCTTTAACAGGCACAACCACCAGAAACCTGGAGTAGTGGTCCACGATGGTAAGGGCGTAGATATAGCCCGACCGGCTAGGTGTCAGCTTCACATGATCCAGCGCGACCAGTTCAAGCGGCCGTTTGGTGATGATAGGCCGCAGGGGGGCCCGTTGGCTGTCACGGTCCTTTCTGCGCAGACTACATGGACCACACTCCCGACACCACTTCTCAATGGTTCTCTTCATGCCAATCCAATAGAACCTCCCTCGGAGTAGCTTCTCTAGCTTCTTCCATCCGAAGTGTCCGGCTCCATCATGGTAGGCTCCCAGAACCATGGGCGCATCTCGCCTTGGCACCACTATCTGCCACACCAATTCATGAGTACGTGGGTCGATGCTCCTCCTGCACAGCTTGCCATCATGGATAAACAGCTTGCTCCTTCCCTTCCACAGCTGTTGGGTTTCTTGTGGATCATCTGGGCCAGGGTGCAACCCAGCCTGCGTCAAGAGCTCCTTCACCTGACGGACCGCGGGGTCACTATCCTGGGTTTCTGCCCATCCGTGGTGGGGCAAGGGATTCAGCGTGGCATCCGGTTGGTTCTTGTGCCTGTTCTTCACATAGTGAGAGCTCTGAGTGGCTTTGGGGCGATGGAAGGCAGGCAGCTCCACCTCTTCAAGTGCCTCCGGGTCTTCTCCCACTTCTGGTAAATTGGGCATTCGGGACAAAGCATCGGCATTGGCATTCTGGTGCCCTGCCCGATATTTGATGGTGAAATCATAGTTGGACAGCCGGGCCATCCACCGCTGTTCCAAGGCCTCGAGTTTGGCGGTATCCAGATGCGTTAGCGGATTGTTGTCCGTGAAGACGGTGAATTTCGCGGAAGCCAGGTAGTGCTTAAACCTCTCCGTCACTGCCCAGACAAGGGCAAGGAATTCCAGTTTGAAGGAACTGTAGTTGTCAGGGTTCCTTTCCGTGGGACGGAGTTTCCTGCTGGCGTAAGCGATCACCCTTTCCTTGCCGTTCTGGACCTGAGACAGCACGGCTCCTAGTCCCACATTACTGGCATCTGTGTACAGCACAAACGGTTGGTCGTATTCGGGGTAAGCCAGTACCTCTTCCCCCGTCAGCGCCGACTTCAAGCAGGTGAAGGATTCCTCCAGCTCTTCGTTCCAATCAAAGGGGGTTTTCCTCCCCTTGGTCTTCTTTGGTTGGCCCACCAGCAGATTTTGCAAGGGTGCGGCCTTCTTGGTGAAATCCTTAATGAATCTCCGGTAGTAACCTACCAACCCGAGGAACTGCCGGACTTCGTGGAGGTCACTAGGCTTTGGCCAGTCCTGGATCACTGTGACCTTGTCGGGGTCTGGGGCCACTCCTTCAGCGCTCACTACATGGCCCAGGTACTGCACTTTAGGTTTCAGCAGATGACACTTGGACGGTTTCACTTTTAGGCCGAATTTGGACAAGGCTTCAAACACCTCGGCCAGGTGCTTCAGATGGTCTTCGTAGGTTTTAGAGAAGACTATGACGTCATCCAGATATAGCAGCACGGTTTCAAAGTTCAGGTGTCCCAGGCAGCTCTCCATCATCCTCTGGAACGTTCCGGGAGCATTGCACAATCCGAAGGGCATGTAGTTGAACTCACAGAGGCCCATTGGCGTCGTGAAGGCCGTCTTTTCCTTGTCCGCCTCCGCCACAGGAACCTGCCAGTACCCACTGGTGAGATCTAAGGTAGAGAAATAGTTAGCAGATTTTAAAGCAGCCAGAGACTCCTCTATCCTGGGCAGTGGGTATGCGTCCTTATGTGTAATGCGATTCAACTGTCTGTAATCAACACACATCCTCATTGTACCATCCTTCTTTTTAACAAGGACTAACGGAGCCGCCCAGGGGCTACAGCTGTCTCTCACCACCCCAGCCTCCTTCATTTCCCGCAACATGTCCTTGGCACACTGGTAATGAGCTGGGGGTACAGGGCGATATCTCTCTTTTATGGGTCGATGATCTCCCGTGGGGATGTGATGTTGGATCCCTTTCACCTGTCCAAAATCTGAGGGGTGTTTGCTGAATACCTGTTCGTACTCGTGTACCACCCTGTAAGCCCCCTGTATTTGATGAGATGGGGTAGAGTCAGTGCCCACATGCAATTCCCGACACCAATCTTTCGAGTGCTCTGCAGAACCTTTGTTCTCCGCCACGTTTGACGGGCCCAAAGGTTCAGGTGTCTGTATTACACTATTATTGACAGTGAACAGTTTGGCGAGCGTAGTATACTTGGTTAGGTGGACCTCTTCCTCCCCACAATTGAGGACACGTACAGGCACTCTCCCCTGTCGGACGTCTACCACCCCCCGGGCTGTCAGAACAGTAGGCCTATTGTCTGAATATACAGGTTCTACCAAGGCCTGGTAGTCCTTACCCCTGAGGCCTATGGCTGCTCGACACCATATTAACATTTCACTCTTGGGAGGTATCGCGATGGGGTTTGAATCACTTACAGTGACACGACCAATCTCACCACCAGTCAGCTCTACCTGCTGTCTCTGCATCAGAGCTCTGATTTCCTTCTGCAGGGCACGTTGCTCACTGTGGCCAGCGTTTTCTGCCACCTGTTGCAACAAAACAATCACTTCTGCAAGACAATTTTCTATAACATTAGTACCAAGAGTCATCATGGGATTACATTCTCGACGATCAATATCTACAATCACAATCCCTTGGGCTTTCAATTCCACCCGCCCCACTTTGATGGTGACCTCCTTATACCCCACTTGTGGCAATGGCTGACCATTACTGGCGATTATGGTGAAATCATCATCAGGGCCACGAGTAATATCAGCGTCCTCCCAATACCGTTTGTAGAGCACGTAAGGTATAGTCGTCACCTGAGAACCGGTGTCCAGCAAAGCATTCAAGGGGATTCCATCAATCACTACAGGGAGAACTGGTCGTCCTCCAATATACTTGGTTCTCCAATGCTGCGGGCCTGACCGTCCTACTCCTGGGGGTTGGCCCTTTGCCCCAGGGGTTGCTCGTTTAAAGGACAGTACCTTGCAAGATGGCCCACCTGGTGACAGCGGCGGCAGATGGGTCGTCCATCCTGGTGGAAGCGATCGTCGGGCCGGCTCCTGGTCGGCGGAGTCCTCCTCTGTCGCATCCAAGGGACATCCTCCGGGCTGCAAGCCAACTGGATCTTCTCTTTGGGGGCCTCCTGTAGGGACTGCACCGTCCGGGCCAGGGCAGCAACGCTCTTGGTTAGCTCTTGCATCTGGAGACGAAGTCCTGCAGGGGAGTCGTCCTCGAAGCTCTGGGCGTCGGCCTCCGCGGCAACTGGGGTATCCGATGCCACCTCCTGGTGGTATGTGAGAGCGGGGCGCCTGGGTGGTACTGCGCGGCTGGGCTGTCGCTCCTGCAATGCCTGGATAGCTTTATCTTTAAACTGCGCAAAAGTCAAGTCTGGATTTTGCATGGCCAGAAAGTGCAATTGGCCCCGCTGGTGACTGCACAGGAGCCCCTCAATGAACCGCTCCTTCAGGATTTTATCTTCATCCTGCATGCTGCCGGGGTCACTCTGCTTAATGGCCCGCATTGCTTCCTGGAGATTAAGGGCATAGTCCCGCAAGCTATCCTGTGACTTTTGTTTGCATCCATAAAAAGTCAGTTTAATCTCTGTAGCAGTGCGAGTGTCAAAGGTGGCTTTAAGCTTGGCAAAAATCTGTTGTGCAGTTCCTTTATCCTCAGCGGGCCAGGATTTCAATTCCCTCAGAGCCGCCCCAAAGAGTTGGCCGGTTATCATATGGACCTTCTGGGGCTCGGTTAGGGGATAGAACTCGAGCAGGCTGCAGAGCCCTTCTTTAAAGTCAGTGAACGTATGCGCCTCCCCAGAGTATCGTGGGAGCCAGGCCGCTCCGGGCAGGTAGGGCATGGAGAAGGGCATTATGGCTTTTGCATTAGCGGCAGTGTCCGACTGGCTGATGGGGGCAGCGGGTTCTGCGGCAGTCAGTGGTGGTATTAGGGCCGCGGCTTCGCCCGCTGCGGGGACCGGAGCTGCCCCTGCGTCCGCGGCTGCGACCGCCACCTCCTCTCCTCCCGACTCGGACATGGCCGTCCCTTCCTCCCACTAACCTGCTGGAGGTTGGAGTTCCTCTTCCGGGATTGGCGCCTCACCGCGCTTTCCGTTCCGCGCTTCTTTTGGCTGATCCCGCCCACGTAGCTAAGGCTCCTCCCTCCGCGCGCGGCAATGGCGAATTTTGGCGGCAAATGGCACAGCACAGTCTTTTCAATAAAGTACAGTCCAAGCACAATAAATCACAGTCTCTAGGCACACATGACCTGATTCTTCAGGCTTAAGTAAATCCTGTTCGTGACGCCAAGTTGGAGCGCCCCCACACCGCCGCAGGGCCGAGGGGTACCCGGAGCCGGGCCTCTAGGTCTCAGTCCTGGGGTTGTCACGGTGGCTAGACCCGGTCCGTGGCCCTGTCTGTCAATGGGGGACGTCCGGTGTAATAAGTGGTGTGGTAACGGTGCAGGTCGCGGTAAATAACGAGGACACCAGTTTGCAGTCTCTTTACCTCTTTACTGAAGATGTTGGAGACCTCAGTCCAGAGCGCTGTTAACTGGGTTTTCAGAGACCGGCCGGTCCAACGACACATCAGGAGTTCTCCTCACAGGTGGGAATCAGTATCTACCTTCTAGCGCTGTGTGTTGTAGTTCTTCCCTGCTGAGCTCCCGGGATAGTCCTCACAACTGTTTCTTTCTGTCTCTACTGTTCGTTCTCCGTCCTCCAGGTGATATGGTAGGACGCACCCGTATGACGGGGTAGGCCTGGAGTTCTTCCGGGACTCTAGAGTCGCCCCTCTCCCACAGCTGCCTCCGTTGTCTGCTTAGGTGTTAAGTGAGACAGCCAACCTGTAATTAGCTGTCCTGCCGTGGTTTGCAATGTACTTAAAGTCTCTTACTTGCTCGGCGTTCCGGCCACCGATTGTTTGCGCCTCAGCAAGGTGCTGCCTCTTTCAGCACAACCCCTGCTGGTATTCTCCTTTTCTGTATTCCCGTTGTTTGTTGGTTAGTTCTGCTCTGAGGAGTCTGCCAGGATCCCCATCCCTGACAGGTCCTCTCACTAGCTCTTCCCAGCTACTTCTCTCTGTCTTCCTGTCCAACCCCCAGTTTTACCAGAGTTGTGAGGAGTGGCCTACTAGATAGGACCACCCCCCCTGGTGGCCGGAGTGTGAAGTGTGGTGTGAGTGTACCTGATCAGAGAAACTCCTTAGTGTAATCAGACGTACCATAGCTCCCCATAGTGGCGGAGCCACAGTACTGCAACAACCAGGACTCTGGGGTGCTGCACTTGCGCAGCCTGGTTAACCGTATTCCGGATTGAGGATCCTGAAGTCTTCAGTAAAGAGGTAAAGAGACTGCAACTTGGTGTCCTCGTTATTTACTGCGACCTGCACCGCACCACCATAACACCATCACCATTCCCTCCACCTTTATTGTACGCCCCTCAGCAGGGTCACGGACCGGGTCTAGCCACCGTGACAACCCCAGAACAGAGACTTAGAGGCCCGGTACCGGGTACCCCTCGGCCCTGCGGCAGTGGGGACGCTACAACTTGGCGTCACGAACAGGATCTACTTAAGCCTGAAGAATCGGGTCATGTGTGCCTTGGAACTGTGATTTATTGTGCTTGGACTGTGACTTATTGTAAAGACTGTGCATTGCCATTTACCGCCCAAAAAAAAAAAAAAACGCCGCCATTACAGCGCTGAGGAGAGCGCAGGAGAAGAAGAGGGGCGTGGAAGTGGGCGTAAACAAGCTGGAGAGCGCGAAAGACAATGGCCGCCCAGTCTAAATATTTCTGCACCGTGAGGACGTGTCCGTCAGCAGCCGAGATCCGCCTCCTGATCCTCAATGGTGAGTGGAGACAGAGAAAACGAAACTGCCCACGAAGGAGAGAGCGGGAAAAGGATCAGGAAGTGACCCGCGTGGAGGACGCCATGGCCAGCAGCTCGGGACCCGAATGTGGGGTCGAAGCAGAAGTCTCCCCCAACTACCCGGACGAGCACCGCAGCCAATTCTCCACGGACAGCGCTGATCTCTTGCAGGCTGAGATGGGGGACTTGATCCACCAGCTCCTTCAGCTGAACGTGAAGGCCCAGGCTCCGCACCAGGTAGCGCCGGAAGGAAGTCCTCTGGCACCGGATCCTGTACCACTACCGGAGTTGTTGCTGAGGCCCTCGCCGACACAGCCAGCAGAACCCGTCGCGGAGGAGGAGCCTGCATTGGCTGGTGAGTCCGCCGACCCCGTCCCGCTGGCAGAGGGCTTGTTAGTAGGCCCCGTTGCGGCACCCCCTCTCCCTGGGACCCATAGACTCCAGCGCCTGTTACCATGGGAGGAGGCAACGGGTATGGAACACCTCCTGAAAGCCCCGATTCCGCCAACTACCCTGCTGTGTGAGGCCCATGCGGAGCGCACGGTATGCCGCTGGGTGAACCCAGGATCCAACCTCATGGGGTTCTCCGGGGTGAAGACACGGGAAGGGGAGATGGTGCAGGCCCTGAGCTGGGAGGAATACCAGACCCAGCTGGAACAGCAGTGGAAGGAGAAGGAAAAGGCGTACCAGGCCGGGCTGGAGGCCCACCATCAAAAAGACCTAGCGGTCAAGGACCGGGCCCGCAAGGACCCCACCGCTCACCAGGCCCCGCGCAGGCAGGGCACTATTGTCGCCTTCAAGCTCCGCGGAGGTTGGGGCTTTATCAAAGAGCCGGGCCTATACGCCGAAGTCTTCGTTAACCGGCGGGATGTGGAGTCGCATCTCAGGGAGGGCCACCCAGACCAGGATCTCTATCCGGTCACACCCGGCATTTTGGGGAAAAGGGGTGGTTCGCCCTGAATGTCCACAAAAAGCGCAGCCCCGTGACACCCTCGACTAAGGTGTCGGAGAAGCTGTCCCCATAGCCAAGGTGCTCCCTTATGATCAGCCCACGGTCATCACCAAGACCACCGTGGTCACTCCAACGTGCACTATGGTCAAGACCACGACCTGCAGCATAGTCACCTCAACCACCCTCGTGGCCAAGGAGGTGCCTCTTCAGGTGGGCGGTGCCCCTGCTGCTCCAGAACTGAAGACAGTGGGTACGCAGACCCCCAGATGGGACAATACTCCTCCTTACGCAGTACTAGGCGGCGGGCAGTATCCACAGGGGTTGCCTCCGCCGGTGCTGCCTCCTGAGTGGTTCAAGTAAATATCCTAACACTCTGCAAATGTAAATAGTTGATTGTTTGTTTCCCGTTTGCTGCTACAACCTGGTCAGGGTTAACTCTTAAAGGGATCCCTTTGTTTACCTGGGATCCCTTCTTTTGCTTTTTGTTTTCTACCTGTTTGCACAAGTTATCAAGAACTGCTGAATCATGAACAATGCATGATTACAAACTTTTTGTACATAGTTTGCACCTTCTTAAAGGTGCTCTCTACAGGTTTTACACAATGAAAGGACTCTTTGCGAAGACACTGGTCTTGGAACCAGCACCGGAGTCCTTACTGCGAACAGACTTGCAGCTTGAGAAGTTGCACTACCTCATAGAGACTTGGTTCCCTCTTAAAGGGAATGTTCACATATTGCACTTATGAACAGTGTTGCCTTAAGATGGTTAAATGGCAATAATGTCTTGAAAGAAAAAGTTAAATGTAGCTAACTAGTTGATTGTGAGAAATGTTTAATGATGTTGATAAAAGAATGAGGACAGAAAGTGAACCCGTACGGGGTTAGTTAGTGAGTCCTCCTAGGAGCCATACAGAGATGGCTCAGTAATCCTGAACTGAAAGATGGATGATAAGTTCTATACCGTGTATAGTAGTGGAAAGGCAGTAGGCCCGGGCAGAAAGGGGCGGTCCTGTAACAGAAAGGAGAGGCAGTAGGCCTGGAGCAGATAGGACAGGCGGTCCTGCAGATGTAAAGAAGGAGAATGCAGAAAAGTTGATTAGCCTTATAATGTTTTATAAGAAGGTCTTTAGTGGATTCAGCGAGTACGTCCTTAAAGGCAATGTTAAATTATTGTTCAAAAATTTTGCACCTAGTAGAATACCCGGTTGGGTAAGAAAAGTTATTTATAGTATGTTATTTAAAGTATTTAACCATGTTTGTAACGTTCAAATGTCCTCACCTCCCATAAAGGGAAGCTCTGTTAAAAAGTTTACTAGTACTTGCATTTTCAAAATTGTATGTCTTTTTGCTAACATGTATTGTTGTTTTCTTCCCAGTCCAGGAGTACTGGATTTAACCGGGGGGGAGTGCAGCGCCCCAAAGTCCTGGTCGTTGCAGTACTGGAGCTCCGCCGCTAAGGGGGGCTATGGTACGTCTGATGGCACTGAAGGAGTTCATCTGACCAGGTATCACAGTCACCAATACACTTCACAGTCTGGCCTCCAGGGGGAGCTAAGGGTTCTATGTATTAGGCCACTCCTCACAATCTGGTAAAACTGGGCGTTAGGCAGAAAGTTAGACAGAAGCTGACTGGGTTGGAACCAGGCAACACCTTGTGGCAGAGGGTGTTGTAGGGGAAGATTCAGAGGGGTCCCTGTCAGGGGTGGGATCCTGACAGAGGCCTAGCAAACAGAGAGAACGTTACGGGACCGCGCCTGCACGATATAGCGGCGGTACCCCAAGAAAGGACAAGAAGCGAGGTTCATTGTACTGAGTGAGAAACGAGATCAACGCAACAAGGAGAATACCAGTAGGAGTCATGCTGTAAGACGAGGCAACATCCTATTGAGGCGCATAACCGGTGGCCGGAACGCCGAGGAAGTATAGAGCTCCAGGCCAAACTTCAAACCTACGGCAGGACAGTCAGTTATAGGCGGGCTGTCTCACCCAATTGACCCAGGAAGACACAGGGGGGGTAACAACAGGAGTTGGGCGACGCTAGAGTCCCGGAAGAGCTCCGAGCCTCCCCGTCATACGGGTGCGTCCTAACCATAAGATCTGGGGGACGTGGAAGAACATCAGAATCAAGTTGTGAGGGAACACGAGAAACAGGCACAACAGTTGTGGGGACTATCCCGTGAGCACAGCAGGGGAGGACCACAACACACAAGCGCTAGAAGGTAGGCACAGATTTCCACCTGTGAAGGGAACTCTGGAGGTGCCATCGGACCGGCTAGGCTTGCGCAGCCTGGTTAACCGTATTCCGGATTGAGGATCCTGAAGTCTTCAGTAAAGAGGTAAAGAGACTGCAACTTGGTGTCCTCGTTATTTACTGCGACCTGCACCGCACCACCATAACACCATCACCATTCCCTCCACCTTTATTGTACGCCCCTCAGCAGGGTCACGGACCGGGTCTAGCCACCGTGACAACCCCAGAACAGAGACTTAGAGGCCCGGTACCGGGTACCCCTCGGCCCTGCGGCAGTGGGGTTGCTACACGTATACCACATGACTAACCTGCCCACACCTTGCTGCTCATCAGGAAGTTCTCTTCAGCGTGCGTATCAGCTGAACCGCACTAAACAGCGCATGTCAGGCTGCCATTGTGCGCGCCACCGCTACAAGAGATGACCTCAATTTGCGTGTCAGCTGACCCGCACTTCACTGCGCACGCGCGAACAATGCCGCTGACATAGATGCAACGTACTCATACATAATGCCTTACACAGCGCAGAACACAGAAATGGTGTATCTACAAGAAAGCACGCGTCCTCACTGACAGCATTTATAGATTAGCAATATTGAAAGCAATAGGTACCGAAAGAGATATTTAATGATATCCTGATAAGTCAATTGTTATTTAATAATTAGTACCCTGTCTTGTGGACCATGCCCCGTAAGTAACTACAGATATATTATATCAGATTTTTCTTAAAACCACCATATGTCTATGTTAAATCTCATTATGCAGTTCCTATCATAGCATGTAAGCTGATCACATGTATATAATATATAATACAATTCGCATATTAAGAAAACACTATTGATGTACAAAAAGGTTGATATCATAAATAACCACAGTTAATACCGTGTTACCCCTACAAAAATAGAGGATATAGTAGTAGCATGGTTAGCAACTAATTTCCATTAACGGCACCCGCAAATTAGACTAAACCTGTTCTTTCCAGCTGCATCCCTCCAGGTCCATCTTCCGCAGCACCAGAAGCTCCGCCAACAACAGGCCCAGATACTGTACCACCACCCACAGCTGCACCAGCACCCGTCAGCCAGGAAGATCCTGGAAACAGCAGCAGCCCTACCGTACCACTGGAGGCCTCCCCACAGCCTGCTGTGATATCTAGCCTTGGGCGAAGAAGAAGAGAGCTACAGGATACAAGGAGGCATGTGGATACGGGTGTTCTGAACTATCTGTCCAGGGCTGCCCAGGATGAGGGTCAGGAGGCATATTTCCGCAGCCTGGCCCGGTACCTCCGTCCCCTACCCCGTGAGGTGAGGCTTCATGTGAGAGGGTGCTTTCAGATACTTATTGATGCATGAACCCCCCAATATCCCATATGAATACTTAGAGAGGTGGCAGCTGTCATCCCGTAACCTCATGCGAGTTCAACCAACCAACCCCACAACTGCATGCTTAACAGGGATCTGATGCACATCCTCCACGTGTGCCTACACCTCAACCCTTTCCCCCCAAAACCAACCATTGCCACAACATATCCAAATGCCATCCTACCCGCAACCTTCCCAATATGGCCAGTTGTACAGACCCAGTGTTGGAGGCTGGTCCCAACTTGGATTTGGACGACATGGCCATATTGGGGGTTATGAGTCACGTGCCTTCTATAATCCTCACGAGGCCCATACTCAAAATCCCTGTGGGCACTTGGCATGTGGACAATCCGAGCATGGCCAATATCTCCAGCATGGGCAAGAGTTTGTACCCACACAGGGTGAAGGACAATTGGGCCAACAAAGGCAGGAAGAACCTGAAACAGGACTGCCGCCATCACCTCCACCAACCTTCCAAAACCTTTACGTTTTTGTTTGATAAATCTTTGTTTCATGCAAAAATATTGTTTTTTTTCTGCTGTGATAGCTAAAGAATATGTTCTATATATGTTAGGCCAAATTTTTATGGCCACAAAAGCCATGTGAGGTAAATCTGGTTTTGCATAATAAGTTTTTGGCATTATAAAAAAACCATTATAAAAAAACCTTTCAAAAGCCAATTTAAGTTTGTTCTAACAATCATTAATACACCATACATAATTATTAGATTCTAAAACATGCCTTAAATAAGTAAAATCAACACACACAGTAACTTAACATAAGAATTTTTTTATATATATAACCACATTTTGAAATTATAACATAGAGACAGCATTATCTTGCCAGGGAGTAGCACCCTGAGGTGTAAGAAAATAATTAGTAAAAATATCATGGACTTTGATTCCTGAACATGGACGACGCTGAGGGATGACTGCCTGAGCGCCAGTGCGTCACCGTTTGTGCAGCACTATATGGGGCAAATATCTCTATGGAGCATCTTATGGGGCCATAATCAATGTTTATTATATGGGGCAAATATCTATATTACTGTAATGAGCGGTACCATGTGACCGCTCAACTCTAGAAGAAGCTGTCAGCGCCCGGAGACCGGAGATGCAGGGACCTCGCCAGGAGCAGGTGAGTATGTCACAGCCGCCGCTCCCCCCTGGGACAATGACTCGAGAATAAGCCGAGAGGGGCACTTTCAGCCTAAAAAAATGGGCTGAAAATCTCGGCTTATACTCGAGCATATATGGTAAATATTCTCTACAGAATAAATCCTCCTCACAGAATAAATTTCCCCCCACAGAATAAATTCCCCCCACAGAATAAATCCTCCTCACAGAATAAATTCCCTGCCCCCGAATAAATTTCCCCCACAGAATAAATCTCCCCCCCCCCACAGAATAAATAAATTCCCTGCCACACAGAGTAAAAAATTTCCCCCACAGAATAAATCTCACCCCACAGTTACATTTAATCTTTGGTGTCTTCAGCTCCAGAGTGGAGCACTTACCACCGATTCTCTTCGCACTTCTGGGCGCCGATGAATGACATCAGCAGCGTGATCACATGACCTGATCACGCTGCCGGTGTTGCTGTGACCCGGCGGTCAGAGCTTCAATTGTACTTGTGTCAGTAAGATGCAAGTACAATTGAACACTGGGAGCCAGGGCTGCCACTAAGAATTTTGGGGCCCCACACTGGCGAAATTTTTGGGGACCCCTTGAGACTCCGCTCAGGCTCCACCCCTCGAACTGTCCACAGCCCCACCTCTCTCTCTTGGAAAAACTCCACTTCTCACCAATCACACATTAAGGCTGGGATCACACTTGCGAGTTCAATGTGGGAAACTCTTGCAAGTCTCTCGCATCCAGTCTTGGCACTGCCGCCGGCACTCGGGATCGGAGTGTGCAGATGCATAGAATTACATGCAGCCGCAAACACCGGTCCAGAGCGCCGGCGGCAGTGCGGGACTTGATGCGAGTTTCTAGCATTGAATTCGCAAGTGTGACCCCAGCCCAACAGTTTCCCATCACGAGATCACACACATATAGCCAGTAGCTTTTGTTTTGGCCAAAAGATTTTTTTAAGCTTCCACCATGACAAGGTAGACTCTTTTGGCCAAGCTCTACTCTACTCTAACCTATTAATCATTTGTTATATCTAATACAATTTTGGTATATTTTTATTTATTTTTCAATTTTTAAAATGACCAATAATATCACATACAAGGGACAAATACCACCGCACCATGACCAGATGCCATATTACCACCACATAATGACCTATAAGGGTATGTACAAACGTTGCGGAAAGGTGTGCGGATTTTTCCACACTGATTTTGGTAAATCTGCAGGAAATCCACAATGCGGATTTACTGCGGAATTACCGTGGATTTACCGCGTTTTTTCCTCGGATTCCACCTGCGGTTTTATTCCTGCGGATTCCTATTGCGGAGCAGGTGTAAACCGCTGCGGAATTCGCACAAAGACTTGACATGCTGCGGAATAAATAATGCAGCGTTTCCACGCGTTTTTTTCTGCAGCATGTACACTGCGGATTTTGTTTTCCATAGGTTTACATTGTACTGTAAACTCATGGAAAACTGTTGCGAATCCGCAGCTGCCCATCCGCTGCGGATCCGCAGCAAAATCCGCAGTGTGTGCACATACTCTAATACCACATACAAGGAACAAATACTGCCAGACCATGTTCAGACCATCTGTCCCATGATCCTGCCCCATCTGTCACATGATCTTGCCCCATCTGTCCCATGATCCTGCCCCATCGTACCCATCCTGCCCCATGATTTTGTACCATCTTTCTCCATCCTGCCCCATAATCCTGCCCCATGTGTCTCCATCCTGCCCCATGATCCTGACCCATCTGTCTCCATTCTTGCCCATTGTGTCTCCATTCTTGCCCCATGTCTCCGTTCTTGCTCCGTGTCTCCATTCTTGCCCCCTGTGTCTCCATTCTTGCCCCCTGTGTCTCCATTTTTCCCCCCTGTGTCTCCATTTTTCCCCAGTGTCTCTAATCTTGCCCTCTGTGTGTCCATTCTTCCCCCCTTGTCTCCCATCCTGCCCCCCCATACAGCTTTCAATAAAAATTTTAAAAAAACGAACCGCTCTCCTGCGGCAAAGTTCCGTCATCGCAGTTCCAGTGTGCACTCGCTGGCAAATGACAATGATGTCATATGCCGGCAACGTACGCGCTAATGTCAGCTGCCAGCCTCCGATTGGCTGGCAGCTTTTTACTATTGCCATGCGGGCCCGGTGCCCGCACGTCAATAGAGTTTAACTGAAGCATCAGGGCCCTGCCGCTGGGGCCCGATGACCAGAATGCTACCGTTAGGCGAAACTCTTTGGACCACCGCATTAGGCAGCCCGACTGTGCCCCCCTGCTGGCTGCACCCGGGACACATGCCCCGGCTGCCCCCCTAGATACGCCTCTGTACAGTGTGGAAATAAGTATTTCATGCACTGCCAGTTTTACAAGTTTTCCCACCTACAAAGAATTGAAAGGTCTGTAATTTTTATCGTAGGTAAACTTCACCTGTGAGAGACCAAGACAAAGGAAGATCGACAGTCATCTTGTGTTTCTTCCATTTTCTAATAATTGTGTCAGCAGTTGTTTCAGTCTCACCAGATTGCTTGCCTATTGTCCTATAACCAATCCCAGCCTTGTGCAGGTCTACAATTTTGTCTTTGGGGTCGTTAGACAGCTCTTTGGTCCTGGCCATGGTGTAGAGGTTGGAGTGTGATTGAGTGTGTGAGCAGGTGTCTTAAATACAGGTAACGCGTTCAAGCAGGTGCAATTAATACAGATAATGAGTGCAGAGTAAAGAGGGATGTCCATCGATGGAAGCAGAAAAAAAGTTACGGATCACAAAAAGTGACAAGTCACTTTTTGTTGTTGTTTTTTTTTTTCACAGTTCAGAATTTTTGTTCACATACTAAAAATATAAAGAAACCTCTAAGTTGGTATCTCTGTAATTGTAATGACCTGGAAAATCACTGCAGAATGAAAACAATAGGGCAATGAAAGGAATTGTTTGTTGCTGTTGTTTTTTTTTTAACCCTTTCACCACATTGGGATTTCTTTTTCTTTTTTTTTTTGCAATGCATTAACAGGTAAAGTGAATGATGTCAATCACAACATCTTGAAAAAAACCAAAAACAAAAACAGAAAACAAAAACCATCATATCGTTATGTTGATGGAAAAATAAAAAAGTTATGGCTCTTGGAAGAAGGAAATGAAAAGCTAAAGCTCGAAACGGAAAAAACGCCCGTTTGTCAGCCTTGTTTTTGTTTTCTTTTTGTATACAGAGCTATAAATCCCTTACAAGGGTACAGAGGTAACAAATAAAAATCTTTCTGCCAGCAGCCGACACTAGAGGGAGCTCGTGAACCGTTTTATTTTATTCTTTTGTTTCTTTTGTTTTTATTTTTATTTATTTATTGTTTGTTTTGTTTTATTTTGTTTTTTTTAATTTTATTTATTTTTTGTTTGCTTTGTTTTATTTTGTTTTTATTTTATTTATTTTTTGTTTATTTTGTTATCTTATTATTATTATTTTTTTTTAGGAAAAGCTCTTTTATTATCTTGCGCTTGTTCACACTGGCATGTGCAGGGATATTCCGATTCCCACAACCTGGACACAACCCTAACTGATCACATTATAGCTAAAAGTATCTGTCGTAGCTGTGAATGCACCAAACAGTGACATGAGAGCCTTTAGCGGTTTGTACAGAATTTAGAAAAAAAAAATGAGCGTCACACCTGTCCACAGGTTGGTGTAGTATTGCCATTCAATTACAGAGCCAAGCTGCAATACCACACACAGCCTGTGAACCGGGGTGGCGCTGTTTCATGGAAGAAAGCAGACTTTTTTTGATGATGAACTAAAGAAAAAATTGATGGGGGGATCAATTCAGGATAAAGGGATGTTTCAAGGTCGGTCATTCCCTCTATTCATTATATGATTTTGTTTCTGCATGTCGCTATTTTCCTTCATTTTTCTCACATTCGTTCCCTGTTTTTTTTTTTCCATCTTTCTTTCTGGAAAGCTTCTCCTGTGAGACATATTTAATCTGAAGACAAGTCCTGCGCAGATTCTCCGCTTCCTTCCAGCCTTGGCTTGGGTTGCAGGATCCCGCACAATAACACATGTAACATAAACAAGGGTGAGATTTTATAGCCGGCCGTATAATATCTAATGGAGAAATGTTCTAACATCTGTTATTGTTTGCTGCGTTCCCCGTGTCTGCGGGATACACTTGTTCTCAGTCATCGCTACTCTTAGGCCTTCGCTCCCCATATACGTGAGGTTTCTAGCTAGTAGACCTTATAAAATTGGACTTTTACATTTTTCACATTTTCATACAGCTGCCAGGTTTTATAGGAAATATGATTATTCTCTCCAGCATTCAGTAGGGTTTGTGTTAGGATATGAATTTCTGCTTCCATAGAAATGGAACTGTCAGTGCAAATTTGACTCTATCTGTATTGTAGGCTGAGGATAAGCAGGGGTGGGGCTTAGATAGGGTGTGACTTAAAAAAGGGGTGGTCTTAAAGGCCTAAAATACAGTTGTGCTCAAATGTTTACATACCTCGGCAGAATTTTTGCTTTCTTGGCCTTTTTTTCAGAGAATATGAATGATAACACCAAAACTTTTTTCTCCACTCATGGTTAGTGGTTGGGTGAAGCCATTTATTGTCAAACTACTGTGTTTTCTCATTTTTAAATCATAATGACAACCTAAAACATCCAAATGACCCTGATCAAAAGTTCACATTCCCTGGTGATTTTGGCTTGATAACATGCACAGAAGTTGACACAAATGAGTTTGAACGGCTACTGAAGGTAACATCCTCACCTGTGACTTGTTTGCTTGTAATCAGTGTGTGTGCATAAAAGCTGAGTGAGTTTCTGGGAACCAGACAGACTTTTGCATCTTTCATCCAGCCACTGACGTTTCTGGATTGTGAGTCATGGGGGAAAACAAAAGAATTGAAGTAGTGAAAACGCGGCACTCATACAATATAAGATGGGAGGTGCTCAAGTAGAGCATCCAGCCCAAAATTGGCCAAAAATAAAAAATAACTTGGCACTCAAATAGTATTGTGGTTTGGAAAAACAAATTATTTAATGTGCATCCATAAAGCAAAAGGTTTAAACGTTTTCGGTCCACATCCGGACCTTCAATCTCCTGCCGTTTGCAGATTCAAAGGTTTTAAGTTGCCTGGATGCCTTGAAATGTCCTGTGTGCAGCACTGTAGAGCAGTATGTGACCGAAGTCGCTGAGGGGAGCGCTCCCCTCTGCCGAGGTATGTAAACTTTTGAGCATAACTGTAGTTGCATTTTTGAGGCGTTAGGGCCCACCCTCCAATTAAGTCCCACCCCTACTTTTCTTTAGCCTACAATGGAAATAGAAAAAAAATTATAGTACAAACAGGATTATAACGTATTGCCATTGTAGGTTGAAGATAAGCAGGGTTGGGGCTTATATAGGGTCGAGACTTAGGTTGTGGTGCACTTAAAGCACCACTTCTACGTTTAGTTTTTTGCCACTTTAAGAGTAAGGCCGGGATCACACATACGCGAGATACGGCTGAGTCTCGCAGGTGAAAACCCAGCTCTGGCGCCGGCACTCCAGAGAGGAGAGTGCAGCTCCATGTATTGCTGTACGGCTGCATGCTCTGCTCCGGAGTGCCGGCGCCAGAGCTGGGTTTTCACCTGCGAGACTCGGCCGTATCTCGCGTATGTGTGATCCCGGCCTAAGTCCCCTGTCACCGGTCATATACTCACCCTTTGGCGTCTTCATCTTTTTTTTTCGGTCCTGTCTTGCAGCACCATCTTGTGAGTGCAGCTTTTGACTGGCAGGAACTCAGAAGCTATGTCACAAGGTCTCAATGCAAGTCTATAAGAGGTAGAACGAGGCTCTCATAGGAGCAGGGGACTTGGATTTTAACCACAACTCCAGCGGTGAAATAAAAAAAAATTGGAGTGGTGCTTTAAAAAGCAAATACTGTATCCTTAAGGCCTAAAATAGTTGCATCATTAAGGTGTTAGGGCCCACCCACAAGCAATTTCCCACCTGTCCCTAAGCCCCACCCCTGCTTATTCTAAGCCTATAACAGAACTAGAAAAAACCTGCAAGTACAAGCAGGATTATACTACCATTGTAGGCTGAGGATGAGGAGGAGTGTGACTTGTGTAGGGGTAAATCCTAACACTTCAATTATTTTAGGTCTTTAGGACAAAGTATTTGCTTTCAAGGACACAGTGTTTTTTTTATACACCACGTTTTCAGAGCCATAACTGAGAGGTGTACAGTAGTTTTTTTTTATTATCAGTGTTTTTTATAGATGTTTGTTATGTTCATTGTCCCTCCACACTGAAGTGCCGCTTTTCCATACAGGGCCTTTTCTTCACACCGTCCCTACTGTCCAGTCTGTATACTCTGCTGCTTCCTCACACTTTTTCTCCCTCTGCATAATTTCCCCCATACTGCATCCTCACACTGTCTCCCCATACTTCCCCTTCTCTATACTGTTCACCATACTGACTCCTCACACTATGTTCCCCATAGACTGCCCTGCCAAGACTCTATACTATGCCCCTGTGAAGAATATTGTAGATATGATTTCATGTTAATAAAATATATTTTATCTGGCATGGGATTATAAAACCCCCTTCAGTATGAAGCTGTATGAGAAAGCTGGACCTAGCTCAGCAGGGGGGCCAAGCCTCAAAGGCTGTGAGTGACAGGTCTCACACCTTGACCAGCTCAGAGCAGGACACAGAGTTGCTTGCAAAAGAGTACTGCTGAAGCTGTAGACCCCTTCTAGAACATTCCAGAAACATAATTCCATAAGGAGTTATGGAAATACTATAGGTCTTAGCAGTACATTGTGTATATTTCCGAGATCCCCAGAACATAGTGAACGCCTGTCTGGGACTCGACCTGTTCAAGCACCCAGGGTTGCTGATTGGGTGCCGGCATCACGTTTCATAACACCGTATCACAGCACCAGGGAGAGCAAGTTCCGACACCGCTGGAACAGTGCCGGCATGGGAGGTGGATATAGACTTTATTCCTAGTAGTAGACAACCCCTTTAATACACTAAAATACCTCTGTATTAATTGTCTTTTAGTGTAAAAGTATAGTAAATATAAATACTTGAAATACCTAATAGTAGAAGCTGAGACTCCATCGAGGGTGGCCAGACCAGGTCAGGCTTCAATTCTGTAGCTGACATCCTCACCCGCATGCTAGACACCTTTTGATGTTGTGCCTAATAAGTACAAGAGGCACCCAGGATGTCAGGCTGAGTATGCAGAAGGGGGAAATCCCCTGGCACAAGCTTTGAGCTCCGTTGGACCCCAATGTAAAATGTTTCACAGACTTGCCCACGTCCCACATGTCGTCTAATTATCAGCATACAGTCAGTCTACGAGAGGCAAAAGGCTTCCCCATTGTCTCTTCTTCTGAGTCATTTTCGGATTTTGTGCAAGAATTTGCCTTTTGTGAATCACCTTGAATGACCAACTCCGCAGGCAGCGAAGTTATGGTTTATCAAAGGAACATGAACAATTACAGTAAGTGTAAGTGTTCGGCTTACGGACGACTGCTCTGGATAGTGTCATTATCAGACTGGCACTGAGTGGGAACAGTGATATCTTACATATAAGAGCAAGTAAGACGAGAAAAACTCTAGAAAAACTACATACAGTCATGGCCGAAAGTGTTGACACCCTTCAAATTCTTCCAGAAAATGAAGCAATTCTCCCAGAAAATTATTGCACTTACACATGTTTTGTTATACACAAGTTTATTTCCTTTGTGTGTATTGGAACAACACAAAAAAAAAAACAGGAAAAAAAGGCAATTTGGACATAATTTCACACAAAACCCCCAAAATTGGAAAAATAAAATTGCTGGCACCCTCAGCTTAATATTTGGTTGCATACCCTTTGGAACAAATAACTGCAATCAATCACTTCTTACCCATCTCGACTGGAATTTTGGAGCACTCTTCTTTTGAAAAGTACTCCAGGTCTCTCATATGTGAAGGCGCCTTCTCCCAACAGCAATTTTAAGATCTCTCCACAGGTGTTCAATGGGATTTAAGTCCAGACTCATTGCTCCCTAGTTTGTTTTCTTCCATTTCGGGAGACCCATGACCTAGGTCGCAAACGCAGGTTTCTGACACTGGACACTGCATTGTGACCCAAAATTCTTCGATAATCTTCAGATTTCAGGATGCGTTGCATACAGTCAAGGCACCCAGTGACAGAGGCAGCAAAGCAACCCCAAACATCTTTGAACCTCCACCATCTGAGACTGTAGGTATTGTATACTTTTCTTTGTAGGCCTCATTCTGTTTTCTGTAAACAGCAGAATGATGTGCTTTACCAAAAAGCTCTATCTTGGTATCATCTGTCCACAAGACACTTTCTCAGAGGCATTTTGGCTTACTCACATACGTTTTTGCACATTTCAGTCTAGCTTTTTATGTCTTTGTGTCAGCAGTGGAGTCCTCCTGGGTCTCTTGTCATAACGTTTAATTTCATTCAAATGTCGCCAAATAGTTTGTGCTGACACTGATGCCCCCTGTTCCTGCAGAACAGCTTGAATTTCTTTCGAACTGGATTGGGGCTGCTTATCCACCATCCAGACTATCCTGCGTTGCAGCCTTTCATCAATTTTTATTTGCCTTCCACGTCCAGGGAGATTACAACCCATGGAGTTGTAGCTAAACTTCTTGATAGTGTTGTGCACCATGGAGAAAGGAACATCAAGATCTCTGGAGATGGACTTATAACCTTGAAATTGTTGATATTTTTCAACAATTTTGGTTCTTAAGTCCTCAGACAGTTCTCTTCTCCTATTTCTGTTCTCCATCCCTAGTGTGGCACACTCAGACACACAATGCACATATTGAGTTAACTACTCCCTTTTTTATCTGGTTTCGTATGTTATTTTCATATTGCCCACGCCTGTTACTTGCCACAGATGAGTTTGAATGAGCATCACATGTTTGAAATAAGTTGTTTACCCACAATTTTGGAAAGGTGTCAACAATTTTCTCCAGCCCATTTTGAGGTTGTTTGTTTTTTTTTTGTCCAAATTGCCTTTTTTTTCACAGTTTGTGTTGTTCCAATACACACAAAGAAATTAAACATGTGTATAACAAAACAATTTTCTGGGAGAAATACTTTTTTTTTAAACAATTTTAAGGGTACCGACACTTTCGTCCATGACTGTATTTCTCAAGAAGCAGCTTTGTGGCAAAGAAAACAAAAAACGGCCACTCAATAAGCAGTTCCTAGCTAAATGTCCTGTTTAGTAATATAATTCTGATTTTTGATTAATTTCTCCATAATGGGGTCTTAACGTCGTTGTCCTCTTTAAGGCTAGGTTCACATTTGCGGTTGAGTCTGCAGCGTATCGTGTGCAACTGCAAACGCATGCAAAAACGCAGCATTTTTTTTATCCGCATCAGCTTATGCATGACGGCGAAAAAAACCACAGCGTTTGCATGCGTTTTTACGCTTTTGTGCTTTTTGTGCGCACGCGTTTGATATTTCCAGGAGGGCGTGTCTCTATGGGCGTGTCTAAATCAGTTCCTGGACATGCGCAGTCCGAAGTACGCAAGCGCATCGAACGCATGCGTATGCAAAGACATGCGTATGCATGTGTTCCCATTCACAGTAATGTGTTTTTTAGCAGACTCATCCGCATGGCCATGCCTGCGCTTATTTGTCGGAAATTTGCCACCTCAAAAATTCCAACGTGGTGCGTTAGCCGCGCCCAGCCGCACACAGCGAAAAAACGCATGTGTACGCAAACGCAGGCGAACGCATGCAAATGCATGCACCTGAGTCTACAATGCTAAAAATAGGAAATCAAGAAGCATGCGGATGTATGCGTCAGAAATGCTGCGGACACATCTGCAAATGTGAAACCGGCCTTAGAAAACGTTTTACTATATATTGCGATTTTTATAAAAAGCAAGTTGAGCTTTACACACCCTTCCCAAGTCCAGCACTGAGCCTCCTCTATTGTCCAGGTCTCTGATTGGCTGCAGTGGTGACATCACTGCATCCAATTACTGAGTTTAGTGACCAAACAGAGACCAGAGACTCAGCGTTGGACCTGGGGAGGGTGAATAAAGATAATTTTTTTTATAACTATGACAGCATACCATTTCTTAAAAGAGAACAACCCTTTTATACCTCATAGTTTTAAAATAAGGCTGTATTTTGCCTATAAAATAACAGCTCCACCCTTGCCCATAGGATGTATATGGTACAGCAGCCTGGCTCCATTGAATTGACTGAGACTGAAGATTGCAATAACACCTGGAAACTGTGGCCAGGTGTGGCGCTGTTTTTGTAAGAAGCCTGACATGTTTTTCTAATCCTGTGTAATTCCCTTAAAGAACAGAAAGGTGTTTGAAGTTTTTGAAAATAAAAATGGCCGTTTTTGATGCGAGCCATAGATCACATTCATCCATCGATCTTTCATCTATCGATCATCCTTCCTTCAATTCCTCCATCCATCGATCATCCTTCCATCGTTCCGCCATCCATCTATCATCCTTCCATCATTCCTCCATCCTTTGATCATCCTTCCATCAATTCCTCCATCCATCGATCATCCTTCCATCAATTTCTCCATCAATCGATCATCCTTCCATCATTCCTCCATCCATCGATCATCCTTCCATCGTTCCTCCATCCATCGATCATCCTTCCATCGTTCCTCCATCCATCTATCATCCTTCCATCATTCCTCCATCCTTTGATCATCCTTCCATCAATTCCTCCATCCATCGATCATCCTTCCATCGTTCCTCCATCCATCGATCATCCTTCCATCGTTCCTCCGTCCATCGATCATCCTTCCATCATTCCTCCATCCTTTGATCATCCTTCCATCAATTCCTCCATCCATCGATCATCCTTCCATCAATTCCTCCATCCATCGATCATCCTTCCATCGTTCCTCCATCCATCGATCATCCTTCCATCGTTCCTCCATCCATCGATCATCCTTCCATCGTTCCTCCATCCATCGATCATCCTCTCATCGTTCATCCATCAATCATCCTTCCATCGTTCCTCCATCCATCTATCATCCTTCCATCATTCCTCCATCCTTTGATCATCCTTCCATCAATTCCTCCATCCATCGATCATCCTTCCATCGTTCCTCCATCCATCGATCATCCTTCCATCGTTCCTCCATCCATCGATCATCCTTCCATCGTTCCTCCATCCATCGATCATCCTTCCATCGTTCCTCCATCCATCTATCATCCTTCCATCATTCCTCCATCCTTTGATCATCCTTCCATCAATTCCTCCATCCATCGATCATCCTTCCATCGTTCCTCCATCCATCGATCATCCTTCCATCGTTCCTCCATCCATCGATCATCCTTCCATCATTCCTCCATCCTTTGATCATCCTTCCATCAATTCCTCCATCCATTGATCATCCTTCCATCAATTCCTCCATCCATCGATCATCCTTCCATCGTTCCTCCATCCATCGATCATCCTTCCATCGTTCCTCATCCATCGATCATCCTCTCATCGTTCATCCATCAATCATCCTTCCATCGTTCCTCCATCCATCAATCATCCTTCTATCAATTCCTCCATCCATCGATCATCCTTCCATCGTTCCTCCATCCATCTATCATCCTTCCATCATTCCTCCATCCTTTGATCATCCTTCCATCAATTCCTCCATCCATCGATCATCCTTCCATCGTTCCTCCATCCATCGATCATCCTTCCATCGTTCCTCCATCCATCGATCATCCTTCCATCATTCCTCCATCCATCTATCATCCTTCCATCATTCCTCCATCCTTTGATCATCCTTCCATCAATTCCTCCATCCATCGATCATCCTTCCATCGTTCCTCCATCCATCGATCATCCTTCCATCGTTCCTCCATCCATCGATCATCCTTCCATCATTCCTCCATCCTTACATCAATTCCTCCATCCATCGATCAATCCTCTCATCGTTCATCCATCAATCATCCTTCCATCGTTCCTCCATCCATCAATCATCCTTCTATCAATTCCTCCATCCATCAATCATCCTTCCATCGTTCCTCCATCCATCTATCATCCTTCCATCATTCCTCCATCCTTTGATCATCCTTCCATCATTCCTCCATCCATCGATCATCCTTCCATCGTTCCTCCATCCATCGATCATCCTTCCATCGTTCCTCCATCCATCGATCATCCTTCCATCGTTTCTTCAACCATCAGTCTTCCATGGATTAGATTCAATTTAATGAGGCTGTGAAAAAAAGACGTTTGTGTGTCATCTGATTGCTGTTTTTTTTCTATTTAAAGGGAATCCGTCGGCAGATTTTTGCTATGTAATCCGATACGAGCATGATGTAGATACAGAGACCCTGATTCATGCGATGTATCACTTAGTTTACTGGGTGCAGCAGTTGTGATAGAATCGCAGTTTTCTCTGCTGCTGATCTAGCAGAGCTCAAATACTGAGCTTTGTAAAACCCCGCCCACACCACTGATTGGCAGCTTTCAGTGCTGGGGGTGTGGTTGGACTATGACAAATAGTGATAATCTCCTGCTGAAAAAACACTGATTTTATCAAAAAAGTCCAGTAAGTGATACATGGCCAAAATGTAAGCTCTCAGTCCATACATCATACAGCTTTCAGATTACATAGCAAAAACCTGCTGACATATTCCCTTTAATGGGTAGGAGAAAATAGAAAACTCAATGTTTGGGGCAGCTAGTAAGCAGGATTTCTGATGGTTATTCTCCTCCGTGGACTGGTTTAATAAACAATACCGTGGAAAAAACTTTCAAGATCCAATCGGATATAAATCAATCCCAACGTTTCCATTTGTTACGACTCTAATATAAATCTGTCAAAAAAAATCTCCTTCCATCCATCACGACTTCATTCCAGTAACTGTGTTTTCTTAATTTTTTGCACTCCCTCCCCCCCAAGAACTACGAAATGTAACATTAATAATCTGCCTTCAATGTCGTCTTTATATTCTTCATCCGCCCGGACAGTTTTGAAGGAAATCTTTGTTTTCTTTGGCAGAAGCCATTATTGCCAATTACTACTCTGAAATGATTTCTCATTTTGTGCCCCACATAACACAATAGTATCTTTTTCCTTTGCCATAAATGACATCCGGTAAGCGGGAAACCGGCCAGAAATCTATTTTATTGCACTAAAATTTCCCAAAATAAGTCAGCTCCTGGCTACGAGAATTAAGAAGTCAGCACTCTCTTTCCATGAACCGCTCTGTTCCACGTTTTACACCTCAGTTTCTCACAATCCAAAAAATGGAAGAAAAATATTCATGATGAGAAACTTAACCTCCCATTAACCTTTCTGCCACTCAGAGATGTCACCTCATCACCTACAATACCTCCCACAGCACTTAGCCAGGGCTGGGGCCAGCGCCAGGGAACGCGGGATGCCAGGACCTACTGGTAACTGGAAAGTCATGGGTGGATGGGTAAGTATGTGCTCTGTGTTTATAAAGCTGAGAATAAAGAGCGAGATATAGAGAGAGATAGACATAACCTTACTGATAGATACATACAGTACATAGGAGAGAGATGGATAGATTATAGATATGGGTTTTCTGCATATCGCTATCTCATATCTATATTTTTTTTTTGATTATCCATCATCATTATCCCTCCAATGATCCTCTATCAATAAATCCTCCATCCATCGAGCATCCATTCATCGATCCTCCACTGGTGATCTATCCAGTGCTCCTCTATTCATCAATCCTCCATCGATCATGAATCAATCATCCATATATCGATCATCCTTCCATCAATCTTCCATCGATTGATCCTGCATCCATCAATCCTTCATGGATCAGTCATCCATCAATCCCCATCCATCCATCCTCCATCCATCAATCCTCCATCTATCAGTCATATACAGAATCTATCAGTCATGCATTTATCAATCCTCCCATTGATCCTCCATCTATTGATCATCCATTCATCGATACTCCATCTATCGATTCTCCATTGATCAATACTCTATTGATAATCCATCCATTGGTTGTCCATCATCTGTTCATCGAATGTTCATCCATCCATCCATCAATCATCAATCAATCATTCATCCATAGATTGATCATCCTTCCATCAATCATCCTTCCATCAATTATCAATCCATCAATCAATCTACCTTGCATTGATCCTCTATCCATTGATCATCCTACCATCAATCCTCCATCTATCGATGATCCATTCATCCATCATTTATTCATCGATCTTCCATCCATCCATCATCCATTATTATTCCATCCATCATCCATTCATGATTGGCAATCAATCATCCATCCATTGATCAACCATAGATTATCCATTGATTCTCCATACATAGATGCTACATTACCCATCCATCAATTCATCCATTCATCCATCAATCATCCATTGTTCCTCCATGCATCAATCATCCATCCATTCATCATCCTTACATCCATCATCAATCCATTGATTTACCTTCCATTGATCCTCCATCCATCGGTCATACTTCCATCAATTTTCTATCCAACGATCATCCATTAATCGATCATCCATCAATCTTCAATCCGTTGATCCTACGTCTATCATCCATTCATCGATACTCCATCCATCAATCATCCATCGATCCTCCATCACTCATCCATCCATCAATCTTCCATCCATATTCCATACATCCATACATTGATCATCAATCATTCATTCCTCGATCATCCATAGATCATCCATTGATCCTTCATTCATCCCTGATGGACCATCCATCAATCCTCCATTATCCATCTATCCATCAATCATCCATCAATCAATCTTCCATCCGTCATCCATCAATCATCCATCAATTGTTTATCCATACGTAATGTCATCAATGTTCACCATGGTCCTTTTGCAGTACTCTATTCTGGTGTAAAACTCTATACTTTTGGGTGCACCTCTTGGTTCCTCCATGTCTCGATTTCTCAGGACATCCCCACACGATCGTGTGGCAGCAGCAGAACAATCCCTTTAAATATAAAGCATGGCATCCTGGAGATTTAGCCAAGAAGAGGATGGTACAACTACACATGTGACCACTAGGGTTGAGCGAAACAGATCGTTCATTTTCATAAGTCGCCGACTTTTGGTAAAGTCGGCGTCTCATGAAACCCGACCCGATCCCTGTGTGGGGTCGGCCATGCGGTACGCGATCTTGGTGCCAAAGTCGCGTTTCGTATGACGTGTTTAGCACCATTTTTTCAGCCAATGAAGGAGCGTGGGCAGAGTGATGACATAGGGGTTAGGGCGTGCACGCCCATCATTTTATCGCTTGTGCGCAGTAGCGATTTGGAATGTGTAAAACGAAATTTCCTGGGCTGGGACAGAGGAGAGGAGAGAGAGAGAGAGAGAGAGAGAGAGAGAGAGAAAAAATCCCCATTGACGTGCATAGGGTTTCGTGTTCCGGCCGATCCTCGACTTTGCGCTGTAATCGGCCGATTTCGCCCGACTCGACTTTTCCAACAGTCGGGTTTCGCGAAACATGACTCGACCCTAAAAAAGTCAAGGTCGCTCAACCCTAGTGACCACTAAACACCTGGGCGTTGGGTGGACGTAAACTGTAGTGACCGATCCGCTCATGGAGATCAGGAGAACATGTGCATAATACAAAACTAGAGGAGGATTACAGCTATGACTATTCCTTATCCCTATGCTAATGCAGTGGGAAAAGTCCCCAAAAATCATTAAAGTGCCGGAAAAAGCTGAATTTTCAGTGTTACCTTGGAATCCTAATGTCCTTTGATCTATTAAATAGGGATTTGAATGATTACTTGACTTTTATGCTGCCACTTTCTTGACATCTATTTTAGGAACCCTGTGCAATATGGTTCCCAGCCCGATGTGTATTTTCAGTAGCCCCGCTGTTTAATATTGTAGTCATGCTCCTCGGCATACATTTATTTTACTACTAAACATGTCCTCAATCATGAATCGTCTGTAACTAAGTACCGGGCTACAGGAAACGCGATAAATCACAGCACCAGCAGCCTCACTTAGCAGTAGCGTAAGTACAATACACAAGTCTATAGCGCCAGTGACCCGTATCACCACCACTGGGAAACCACTAAGAGCTTTCCGGGGCTGTACAGTCAGGGCAAAGCAGAAACAGACACACATGTGTTTTTGTAACAAGAAACCAATTCACAACATTTTGCTACATTAAAGAAACGTTTAAGAAATTTATTGTCCTTCGTCAGGCTTCACGGAAAGAGACCGGGACCTACAACTGGTTCAAAGATTCGGCAAATTATGTTTTACTTAGTGTATGTGCACAGGATAAAAGTTCACATGGATGACTTTGTAAATTTGGACACTTTGGGGCCGAGGCACCATTTGTGGAGAAGTTTTAAGTCACTTTTTTTTTGTCTAGTGCTATTTATTGACATTTTTGTTGAAAAATTATTACAAAACGCTCTTTATTTTTGTCTTTTTGCAATATTTTACATTCCACTAAAAGGTTGCTAAATTTGCAGAAATATTTTAGGCGTAGATAAAATCACTCCAGGGGAATTGAGGTGTGGGGGACTGGAGTACATTTCGTGTAAAAATTTGTAATTGACGTCAGTCAAAAACATCTGAAAACCCCAAATTTTGCTTAGAATAATTGAACGTGAAAAAAATATACCGTAGTCTCAAAAGAAGTGATCACATAAAATATAGTTTAAAAAAAGTGCATGGTGCAAATGAAAAAGAAGCAGAAACATTAAAAACTAGACAAAAAAAAGGTGAAAATGCAATAACGGATGGGATTTGGAAACATTTACAACTTTGTGGCAGTCGCAGAATGTCGCAGGTCACAAGGCAACACCGTAGGAAATCAATACACTCATTGCTGCATTGGTGTTCCTCCAGCCTGATTCTACATCTGGCATAAATGAGCCAATCACCTGACAAATGAACAGTTTGCTCATTTTTTGGGTGATTTCTAGCAGGTTTACACCAATCAGGAGCCAATGTTTCTATGCGCATTCATCTGCAATGCTGGCATTGGTAAACTAGTCCAGCTCCATTCCTGGCGGGCTCTTCCCAGCACCTCTGCAGGTGATTGACAGGTCTCTCCCTATTTAGTTTTCATCGCGGCAGCTGAATGGTTTACAGCTACTAGCCAGGCTGAGTACATGTGGGGATTCCCTAGCAACCAGGCAACCCCCACATGTACTCAGCCTGGCTAGTAGCTGTAAATCATTCAACTGCCGTGATGAAAACTAAATCACCGAGCAGTCATAAATACTCGGAGGTCACCCGAGTGTGCTCTGGAAGACCTGAGCAATGAGTACACTCGCTCATCACTAATTGTAACATAACTGGCTGCAATTAGCCAGACTCTAATTCATGCTGCATGTCAGGTGACAGGTTCCCTATAATGGACGTTGACAGTACATGATTACACGACATTCATTCGTCAGATGAAATTATGTTTTGGTTTGCCAAAAACATCGCCATTCTCTGCAGCACATCATATTGTGTTAACAGAACTCGTGCTGCCGAGAACATGTGTACAGAACTATGTATTACAGATTAGCAAGTGTGCATTTGAAGCAGGGTCGCTGTTTGTATACAGATTATTAAATGACTGCCCGTCAGGTCATCAAACAAGTAGCTGATCATTTAGTGCCCCAGGTCGACGAGTGTGAATAGACCTGTATATTTAAATGCAGTAAACACATACGTATGTACGACAGTCCAGATCTCAGTTGAGAAGTGGATCCAATCAGTGTCGGGTCAGAGTGGCAAGTAACATTGACATTGAGGGCCCCCTGTTCAGCTACATGCAAATATTACATTCCTCTTTCACAGATTTACCTATGCTGCTATGTATGTTAAATGCATGAAGAGATGTTGCCTTTGTCTGTACTTTGTGAATCAAGCGTATTGGGCCAACTACTGCTTATATTGAGGGTTTGTGGACCCATTCCTGCACAATGGCCTACCAGGGGATTCTCCTCCAGCCTGTCGGCCAGTCCGAGCCTGGATCCAATACATCCAGTCTAGACATTGTTCTATGTGATAAACCACAAGGACTAATACGTCTGATACGTTGTGGCAACTAGCAGACAATTGTGCCGCACCTGCTGTGTTTCTCTCACAGAGCATTGTCCAAAGTGGATAGATTTGTATTCGCTTCTCAGCCGAGAGCAGAACTAGATACATACAGGATTACAAGAGTAAAACGTAAGATAAAAACAAAATGAGCAAATACCCTATGTTATTTTATGTATTTACTGCAGGCTATTTGCTCATTTTGTTTTTATCTTAGGTTTTGTCTGTTTAGTGGCCAGTGTGTACATGCGCCTACACTTTACATGCACCCCAATTTATATTCCAGTTCACCTCTTTAGGTTTTTGCTTCAGGAGTACAAGACTGTTCACATTTACTGACAGCATACACATACTTTAAAAAAAGTGAGAAATGGAACACAAAGTATATTGTAAAGTTTCCATTTATACAGCGGGCACTCTTTATTTACATAAAATTGAAAATAAAAATTCTTAAAATGTCCATGGTGCGAAAGATTTGGAATGTTTTCATTCACTGGGAATCTCGCACGTGGCAAATTGGCAAAATAATATCCCTTGAAATTCTGTTCCATTCATTCTCCAAACTGAAAATCACTCTGACAAATTGATTGTACTATGTCTAATTGCGCCAGACGTGGCGTAATATCCAGAAGTATTCGATGGAAGCTGCTTGTACCCGCTGATGCATTTCATCCACACTTTGGTAAGATTCCTTGTGCGGAGTTTACTATGAACAAGAGACGGGGGAATCCTTTAGATTGTGAGATACACAAAAATTTTAAAAAATCAGTTCCTTCATTGGTCATAAGTATCCTCTGAAAGACGGAGATGAAAGCCGCGCAGGCAGCCAGTAAGAGCTTTTTGCTTACATCTGAAAATGCCAACAAGGCTGTCAGTTTTCAGATGGGGCTGGTCTAAGGATCAAAGATGCCTTAGGATGTGTAGAATGATTACTTGGACTAATCAGTTATTTTTCTGCTGAAATCTGTACAAAAGCCTCTTCTTTCACATGGGCTGGTCTGTCCTGGTTACTGTACTATGTAAAGCTATTTTATTGTAACGTGACTATGTATTGGTGGGAGGCAATGGACATCATCTTGTCTGAGATACTTTATTTAGGGATGGAGTCCTGTTGGTGTGGTGGGGAGGGAGCACTAAAAGAATGACCAAATGCTTCTAGGGAACCTGTCCAGTTATTGGTGCAGTCCTATAGTAAAGAGCAGGAGGGGCTGAGCAAATATATAGGTTTGTTCAGAGGCATCCAAAAATTAAGTTTGGTGCCTCCTCCTATACACAGCTTAAGCAATTCGAGTAGTCGTCATGTGACCACTCAAATGCAATTTGCATACTTACAATCACGTGCCGATGATCTTTTCTACATAATTCTTTTCATGTTCATTTATAAACAACAGCCGCTGCTTCACTGAGAGCAGCAGGAAGGGAAGCTAGTCAGCACGTGACCATATAAATATGAAAATTGCATATGAGTGGTCATGTGATGACCACTGGAACCGGCAAGCATAGCCGAATCCTGATAGTGAGTATATTATACGCTGTGAGGATTTGGCATGCTACAATGCTTAATGTTATAATTAATGCTTCCAACACAAATAGATATGTAGTACCCATTAACTTGTCAGACAGCACAATATTTTATCAATATTACTATGCATCACTCTATCTGACTAGTTATAGATTGTTATATGTGCACAGCACCAGTACCACCAACAGTACAGAAATCAACAAAACCAAAATCAATACATGAATACATCACCAAAACCATAAACAGTAAAATAGTACAGAAATACATCACCATAACCACAATTAGTACAAAAATACAGCATCACAGCCATCATCAGTACATTATTACATCACCAGAACCACCAAGAGTACAGAAATACATCACCAAAACCACCAACCGTACAGAAATACATCACCAGATCCACCAACTGTACAGAAATACAGCATCACAACTACCATCAGTACATAAATACATTACCTGAACCATCATCAGTACAGAAACATATCACAAGAACCATCATCAGTATAGAAATACATCACCAGAACCACCATCAGTACAAAAATGTATAACGAGAACCACCATCAGTACAGAAATACATTACTAGAGCCACCATCAGTACAGTAATATATCACCAGAACCATAATCAGCACAAAAATACATTACCTGATCCCCTTCAGTACATTACATATAATTACATAGGTTGAAAAAAGACCTAGGTCCATCAAGATCAACCTTTCTCCACCAATTGTTCATAAATACATCACCAGAACCACCATCAGTAAAGGAATACATCATCAGCACTAACGTCAGTACATGAATGCAGCAGCAGAACCACCATCATTACATGAATACATAACCAGAAGCTCCATCAGTATATAAATACATCATCAGAACCACCATCAGTGCATGAGTACATCACCTGAACCACCTTCAGTACATGAATATATTACCAAGCTTAGTACAGCAATCAATTGTAATGTCAGGTCAGCCCCATATACAATTGTATCGCATGAACCTACAACTCCCAGTATGTCTTTAACAATGGTAAGGAGATAGTCTGATTTGTTTTTAACAGAGCTTACCTTACTACTGACTACCTCATCTGCGGTGGAAGAGTGACATCAGTAGTGTGAAAAGCTGATCTGATCACTTGGCTGATGTTGATCTGATCCGTAAATGTTGGCGATCTGAACTTTAATTTTACTTGCTTATGAAAGATGTGAGCATAGTTGAGTCAGGGAGCTGGCTTTTTACAGGTTGACAACTGGATCAGAGAATGGTTGAACTCCATTCCCAGGGGAGCGGCAAAATTCTGCTACCCAGACACACAACTCTGGGCAAATGCCCTGCCTACCCACCCTCAGATATGCCACTGGTTCGTGGGTAAAAATGTAGTACAGTTGTATCCTATTCATTTTAATTCTTGTTAATTCCTTACCTAGGAGTCCAGTGGGATGCATAGGTTGAGTGGGCTGGTAGAACACATGAGCGTGGTGGATAGGGTTGAGCGAAACGGGTCGTTCATTTTCAAAAGTCGCCGACTTTTGGCTAAGTCGGCGTCTCATGAAACCCGATCCGACCCCTGTGCTTGTCGGCCATGCGGTACGCGACTTTCGCGCCAAAGTCGCGTTTCAATGACGCAAAAAGCGCCATTTCTCAGCCAATGAAGGTGAACGCAGAGTGTGGGCAGCGTGATGACATAGGTCCTGGTCCCCACCATCTTAGAGAAGGGCATTGCAGTGATTGGCTTGCTGTCTGCGGCGTCACAGGGGCTATAAAGGGGCGTTCCCGCCGACCGCCATCTTACTGCTGCTGATCTGAGCTTAGGGAGAGGTTGCTGCCGCTTCGTCTGAAGCAGGGAGAGCGTTAGGCAGGGTCCACTAACCACCAAACCGCTTGTGCTGTAGCGATTTCCACTGTCCAACACCACCTTCGGTGTGCAGGAACAGTGGAAGCTATTTTTTTTTTTTTTAATCTCAGCGCTGTAGCTCATTGGGCTGCCCTAGAAGGCTCCGTGATAGCTGTATTGCTGTGTGTACGCCACTGTGGAAACCAACTGCTTTTTTCAAAGCACATATCCTCTTGTTCCTTCCTTTCTGCACAGCTATCTTTTTTGTTTGTCCACACTTTTTATTTAATTTGTGCATCAGTCCACTCCTATTGCTGCCTGCCATACCTGGCTTACATTACTGCAGGGAGATAGTAATTGTAGGACATTTTTTTTTTTTTTTTGTGGGAGATTAAGATTGGCATTTCTGCTACAGTGCCATCCCTGTGTGTGCCATCTCTCACTGAGTGGGCCATAGAAAGCCTATTTATTTTTTTGTTTTTTTTTAATATTATTGGGTTTCTAAAGTCTCCCTGAAAAAAAAAAAAAAAACATAAAAAAACAGTGGGAGAGTAATATTGCCCTTTCAGCTTGTGTGCCAGTCTTGACTCCTGGGTGTGCCACCTCTCTCTCTCTCATTCAGTGGGCCATAGAAAGCATATTTATTATTATTATTATTCTTTTTTTAATATTATTGGGTTTCTAAAGTCATTTTGAAAAAAAAAAAAAAATACATAAAAAAACAGTGGGAGAGTAATATTGCCCTTTCAGCTTGTGTGCCAGTCTTGACTCCTGGGTGTGCCACCTCTCTCTCTCTCATTCAGTGGGCCATAGAAAGCCTATTTATTTTTTATTTTTTTTTAATATTATTGGGTTTCTAAAGTCTCCCTGAAAAAAAAAAAAAAACATAAAAAAACAGTGGGAGAGTAATATTGCCCTTTCAGCTTGTGTGCCAGTCTTGACTCCTGGGTGTGCCACCTCTCTCTCTCAAATTGTGGGCCATAGAAAGCCTATTTATTTTTTTGCTTGATTTGGGTTCTAAAATCTACGTTTAAAAAAATCACTACATCAATCAGTGGGAGAAAAATATTGGCCTCAGTCAGTGCTTGTGTGCCGCTCCTGACTCCTGTGTGTGCCATCTCTCACTCAGTGGGCCATAGAAAGCTTATTATTTTTTGTTTTTTTATTATTTGGTTTCTAAAGTCTCCCTGAAACAAAAAAAAAAAAATTAAAAAAACAGTGGGAGATTAATATTGCCCTTTCAGCTTGTGTGCCAGTCTTGACTCCTGGGTGTGCCACCTCTCTCTCTCAAATTGTGGGCCATAGAAAGCCTATTTATTTTTTTGCTTGATTTGGGTTCTAAAATCTACCTTTAAAAAAATCACTACATCAATCAGTGGGAGAAAAATATTGGCCTCAGGGCTTGTGTGCCACTCCTGACTCCTGTGTGTGCCATCTCTCACTCAGTGGGCCATAGAAAGCCTATTTATTTTTTTGCTTGATTTGGGTTCTAAAATCTACCAGAAAAAAAAACAAAACATCAATCAGTGGGAGATTAATATTGGCCTCAGGGCTTGTGTGCCACTCCTGACTCCTGACTCCTGTGTGTGCCATCTCTCACTCAGTGGGCCATAGAAAGCCTATTTATTTTTTTGCTTGATTTGGGTTCTAAAATCTACCAGAAAAAAAAATAAAACATCAATCAGTGGGAGATTAATATTGGCCTCAGGGCTTGTGTGCCACTCCTGACTCCTGACTCCTGTGTGTGCCATCTCTCACTCAGTGGGCCATAGAAAGCCTATTTATTTTTTTGCTTGATTTGGGTTCTAAAATCTACCAGAAAAAAAAATAAAACATCAATCAGTGGGAGATTAATATTGGCCTCAGGGCTTGTGTGTCACTCCTGACTCCTGTGTGTGCTATCTCTCACTCAGTGGGCCATAGAAAGCCTATTTATTTTTTTGCTTGATTTGGGTTCTAAAATCTACCAGAAAAAAAAATAAAACATCAATCAGTGGGAGATTAATATTGGCCTCAGGGCTTGTGTGCCACTCCTGACTCCTGTGTGTGCTATCTCTCACTCAGTGGGCCATAGAAAGCCTATTTATTTTTTTGCTTGATTTGGGTTCTAAAATCTACCAGAAAAAAAAATAAAACATCAATCAGTGGGAGATTAATATTGGCCTCAGGGCTTGTGTGCCACTCCTGACTCCTGACTCCTGTGTGTGCCATCTCTCACTCAGTGGGCCATAGAAAGCCTATTTATTTTTTTGCTTGATTTGGGTTCTAAAATCTACCAGAAAAAAAAAAAAACATCAATCAGTGGGAGATTAATATTGGCCTCAGGGCTTGTGTGCCACTCCTGACTCCTGACTCCTGTGTGTGCCATCTCTCACTCAGTGGGCCATAGAAAGCCTATTTATTTTTTTGCTTGATTTGGGTTCTAAAATCTACCAGAAAAAAAAATAAAACATCAATCAGTGGGAGATTAATATTGGCCTCAGGGCTTGTGTGCCACTCCTGACTCCTGACTCCTGTGTGTGCCATCTCTCACTCAGTGGGCCATAGAAAGCCTATTTATTTTTTTGCTTGATTTGGGTTCTAAAATCTACCAGAAAAAAAAATAAAACATCAATCAGTGGGAGATTAATATTGGCCTCAGGGCTTGTGTGCCACTCCTGACTCCTGACTCCTGTGTGTGCCATCTCTCACTCAGTGGGCCATAGAAAGCCTATTTATTTTTTTGCTTGATTTGGGTTCTAAAATCTACCAGAAAAAAAAATAAAACATCAATCAGTGGGAGATTAATATTGGCCTCAGGGCTTGTGTGCCACTCCTGACTCCTGTGTGTGCTATCTCTCACTCAGTGGGCCCTAGAAAGTCTTTTTATTTTTTTAGTATTTGGTTTCTAAATTGTCCCTGAAAGAAATCATTTGATCTTATTTGGTTTCTAAAGTCTCCCTGAGAAAAAAAAACAAAAAAAAAACGTGTGAGATTAATATTGACATTTGTGCTTGAGTGACAGTCCTGCGTGTGTGGCATCTCTCATTCAGTGGGCCATAAAAAGCCTATTTATTTTTTTGTTTTTTTTAATATTATTGGGTTTCTAAAGTCTCCCTGAAAAAAAAAATACATAAAAAAACAGTGGGAGAGTAATATTGCCCTTTCAGCTTGTGTGCCAGTCTTGACTCCTGGGTGTGCCACCTCTCTCTCTCTCATTCAGTGGGCCATAGAAAGCCTATTTATTTATTTATTTTTTTTAATATTATTGGGTTTCTAAAGTCTCCCTGGAAAAAAAAAAAAAACATAAAAAAACAGTGGGAGAGTAATATTGCCCTTTCAGCTTGTGTGCCAGTCTTGACTCCTGGGTGTGCCACCTCTCTCTCTCTCATTCAGTGGGCCATAGAAAGCCTGTTTATTTTTTTATTTTATTTTTTTTTTATTAGTATTTGGTTTCTAAATTGTCCCTGAAAAAAACATTTTATCTTATTTGGTTTCTAAAGTCTCCCTGAGAAAAAAAAAAAAAATTAGGTGGGAGAATAATATTGACATTAGTGCTTGAGTGACAGTCCTGCGTGTGTGTCATCTCTGTGATTTTGTGCCACAGAAAACAGAGTGTGTAACATTGTGCCTGATTTTCCTTGTGGTCTCACCAACCTGTTAAGGGATATAGAAATCATACTGAAGTTATAGCTCACCGTGTAAGTTGTTTGACAGCAACAAATAAAGTTACTTTGGTTAATTTTTTAAAACAATGAGGAAGTCTGGTGCAAGAGGTCGTGGCCGTGGGCGTTCATTGTCAGCTGGTAATGATGGTAGTGGTAGTGGAGCATCAGGTGGTCGTGGGGATAAAAATATTCCACCTAAGTCTGGAGCTGTGGAGCCAGTTTCGTCGTCTGGCTACACAAGGCCTCGAACGCTCTCTTTTCTGGGAGTAGGAAAAACGCTTTTAAAGCCGGAGCAGCAACAGCAAGTTTTGGCTTACATTGCAGACTCAGCCTCTAGCTCTTTTGCCTCCTCTTCTGAAACTGGTAAATGTAAAAGCAGCGCGTCGCTTGTGGATGTTCACGGTCAGGGACAAGTCGCTTCCTTGTCCTCCTCAGCAAAAACTACAACAAGAGAGAAGGATGCAGCAGGCGACACAACGGGTCACTCCATGGAGCTCTTTACACATACCGTCCCTGGCTTAGAAAGTGAAACACTTAACAGGCCATGCCCATTACAAGTAGAATCTGACATGGAGTGCACTGATGCACAGCCACAGCCAGAGTACTATGCTGCTCCTTTGACTCAGACCACCACATTGCCCTCTCAGGGTACAGATCCACAATCAGACCCTGATGAGACTATGTTGCCCCGCCACGAACGCTATACCACAGACCGACACAGTGACACAGACGAAGTTGCACACGAGCTCGAAGAGGAGGTAATAGATGACCCGGTTGTTGACCCCGATTGGCAGCCATTGGGGGAACAGGGTGCAGGCAGCAGTAGTTCAGAAGCGGAGGTGGAGAAGGGGCCGCAGCAGGCATCAACATCGCAACAGGTTCCATCTGCCGGGCCCCTATCTGGCCCAAAACGCGTGTCAAAGCCAAAACCTGTTGGAGCACAGCGTTGCCATCCGGTTACAGCTCAGTCTGCAATCCCTGAAAAGGGATCCGATGCTAGGAAGAGTGCAGTCTGGCATTTTTTTAAACAACATCCAATTGATCAGCGCAAAGTCATCTGTCAAAAATGTTCAACTAGCTTAAGCAGAGGTCAGAATCTGAAAAGTCTAAATACTAGTTGCATGCATAGACACTTAACCACCATGCATTTTCAAGCCTGGACTAACTACCAAACGTCCCTTAAGGTTGTAGCACCCTCGGCCAATGAAGCTAGTCATCAACGCAACATCCCTTCCGTCACTGTAAGGCCACCATTTTCCGCACCACCGGCAGTATCTGTGCAGGTTTCTTTGACAGCCAAAAGCAGTCAGGGTCAGGGAATCACCAGTTTTGTAGGAGGAAATATTGCATCTAGGGCACCGGCGGAAACAATACCGTCTCCAACCGTCTCTCAGTCTGCCATGTCCACCGGCACACCCGCAAGTTCCACGATCTCCATCTCTCCAGTTCAGCTCACACTACATGAGACTCTGGTTAGAAAAAGGAAGTACTTATCCTCGCATCCGCGTACACAGGCTTTTAACGCCCACATAGCTAGACTAATCTCGTTAGAGATGATGCCCTACCGGTTAGTTGAAAGCGAAGCTTTCAAAGCCCTAATGGAGTACGCTGAACCACGATACGAGCTACCCAGTCGACACTTTTTTTCCAGAAAAGCCATCCCAGCCCTGCACCAGCATGTTAAACAGCGCATCGTCCATGCACTCAGGCAATCTGTGAGTACAAAGGTGCACCTGACTACAGATGCATGGACCAGTAGGCATGGCCAGGGACGTTATGTGTCCATCACGGCACACTGGGTGAATGTGGTGGATGCAGGGTCCACAGGGGACATCAATTTAGGGACAGTTGTGCCTAGCCCACGGTCTAGGAAACAGTTGACTGTAGGCGTTCGCACCCCCTCCTCCTCCTCCTCCTCGTCCTCCTGCAGAAGCTACAGCTCTTCCACAGACTGCAGTCGGCCAACCACTCCATCGGCAGATGACACTGTTGCACACCAGTTGTCCCATTATGGGCCAGCTACTGGCAAGCGTCAGCAGGCTGTATTGGCTATGAAGTGTTTGGGCGACAACAGACACACCGCGGAAGTTCTGTCCGAGTTCTTGCAACAAGAAACGCAGTCGTGGCTGGCCACAGTAGATCTTGAGGCAGGCAAGGTAGTTAGTGATAACGGAAGGAATTTCATGGCTGCCATCTCCCTTTCCCAACTGAAACACATTCCTTGCCTGGCTCACACCTTAAACCTGGTGGTGCAGTGCTTATTGAAAACTTATCCTGGGTTCTCCGACCTGCTCCTCAAAGTGCGTGGACTTTGCTCACATATCCGACGTTCGCCTGTACACGCCAGCCGTATGCAGAACTATCAGCGGTCTTTGAACCTTCCCCAGCATCGCCTAATCATAGACGTTGCAACAAGGTGGAACTCAACACTGCACATGCTTCAGAGACTGTGCCAACAGAGGCGGGCTGTTATGTTTTTGTGGGAGGATACACATACACTGGCAGGCAGTAGGATGGCAGACATGGAGTTGTCAGGTGTGCAGTGGTCGAAGATACAAGACATGTGTCAAGTCCTTCAGTGTTTTGAGGAATGCACACGGCTGGTTAGTGCAGACAACGCCGTAATAAGCATGAGCATCCCCCTAATGCGTCTGCTGATGCAAAGTTTGACGCACATAAAGGAGCAGGCGTCTGCACCAGAGGAAGAGGAAAGCCTTGATGACAGTCAGCCATTGTCTGGTCAGGGCAGTGTACAGGACGAGGTAGCGGGCGAAGAGGCGGTGGAGGACGAGGAGGATGATGGGGATGAGTATATTTTTAATGCGGAACCTTTCCCGGGGGCACTGGAAATTGGTTGCGTGTCAAGGCCGGGTTCTGGTTTTTTGAGGGACACAAGTGACGTAGATTTGCCTGCAACTGCCCCTCACCCAATCACAACCGGAGATTTGACAACTGGAACTTTGGCCCACATGGCGGATTATGCCTTACGTATCCTAAAAAGGGACACACGCATTACAAAAATGATGAACGATGACGATTACTGGTTGGCCTGCATCCTTGATCCACGCTATAAAGGCAAATTGCAAAATATTATGCCACATGAGAACTTGGAACTAATATTAGCAACCAAACAATCAACTCTTGTTGACCGTTTGCTTCAGGCATTCCCAGCACACAGCGCACGTGATCGTTCTCACACGAGCTCAAGGGGGCAGCAGACTAGGAGTGTTAGGGGTGCACACATCAGAAGTGGCGTTGGACAGAGGGGTTTTCTGACCAGGTTGTGGAGTGATTTTGCTATGACCGCAGACAGGACAGGTACTGCTGCATCAATTGAAAGTGACAGGAGACAACATTTGTCCAGTATGGTTACTAACTATTTTTCATCCCTTATCGATGTTCTCCCTCAACCGTCATTCCCATTTGATTACTGGGCATCAAAATTAGACACCTGGCCAGAATTGGCAGAATATGCATTGCAGGAGCTTGCTTGCCCGGCAGCAAGTGTCCTATCAGAAAGAGTATTCAGTGCTGCAGGTTCAATATTAACCGAAAAAAGGACTCGTCTGGCTACCCAAAATGTTGACGATCTAACATTCATTAAAATGAACCACAACTGGATTTCGAAATCTTTTGCCCCACCTTGCCCGGCCGACACCTAGCTTTCCAATGAAAAGATCTTGCCTGTGGACTACTGTGAATTACTTTTCTAATGTCTAATTTACTGCAGCTGATTGTCCAGCATACGACATGTTTACACCTCCCTAAATGGCCAAACTCCCCACACGGGGCCGTGGTATCGCGACTTGGCGCAAGCACCCGTGAGACTGCTGTTTGTCTGAAGAGGTGGGTGTACTCGCTTTTGGTCGACGGCATTGCTACTGGGTTCCTCATAGTACAATAAAGTGTCTCTGGCGGTGGTGGTGGCCACCCAACGTCAGACACACTGTTGTAACATGAGGGGCCTTGGGCCTGTAACGCCGGCCACAAGAGAGTTCACCCACCCCCAGGTCAAACATTGCTCTACCACTTCCACAGTTATCTCTCACACTTCCACCAATGTTAAGTCTATGCGCTGACATCCTTCCATACCTGCCACTGACAATACCATTGTGTTGACATGTATGATGGTACTTAACATAGTCAGGGGCAGTGTCCTCTATTTACCACAGTAAATACTTTGCGCAAAATTAGTAGGTCTGAAACAACGCAGAGGATCCCACCCCTGAACCTAATGATTGCACCCTTTAGTGTTTTTGTTTTGTTTTAATGCGAGACATTCACATTTAGTTGTTGTTTTGGACTACTAACTGGCAGACACTCATTACAATCGGCCTCCGTTGACCAGACCACTGCTGCCCGTGTACCCTGTTGTGAATTCGGTTTGTGGGCTCCCCCGGTGGTCTGTTATGGTAGTGTCTCTTATGTGCCTTCCTCCATCTCTGATTACCTGTCGCCACCCTCTAGGGGAGTTTCCTATTTAAGGCTGCTTGGCTGTTAGTCACATGCCGGCCAACAATGTGCTAGTAGCATTCTGTTGCATTCACCTGCCTCAAGTTCCAGTTCAGCTAAGTTGAATTTTGTTTCTTGTTTTGCTATTTTTGTCCAGCTATCTGCAATGTGACTCTTCAGTGCTGGAAGCTCTTGTGGACAGAAAATTACTACTCCAGTGGCATGAGTTGTCACTGGAGTTTAAAGTAATTTCTGGATGGTGTTTTTGAATAGTGATTTTTAGGTCGACCGTGAAGTAACTCTTTCCTGTCCTTCTGCTATCTAGTAAGCGGACCTCACTGTGCTAAATCTGCTGTTCATCCTACGTATGTCATTTCCTCTGAACTCACCGTCAATATCTGTGGGGGCCTACTATCATCTTTTGGGGTTCCTCACTGGAGGTAAGGTAGGCCTGTATATTCCTCTTATAGGGGTAGTTAGATCTCCGGCTGGCGCGTGGTGTCTAGGGCATCGTAGGTACATCCCCCGGCTACTGTAAGTGTTGGGTCAGGTTCAGGTCACGGTCGACCTTAGTTTCCATCACCCGAGAGCTAGTCCGTTTTGTATTTTTTCCCATGGTCATTGGGGTAACCATAACAGTTTGGCCGGCCAGTAAAAAATCTATGTGTTAAAATATGCACTAAAGTAGGAAGGAGAAGAAAAGGTTTTTTTTTTTTTTTCTGTGTTTGAAAGTGCACCTTAGTTTGATCATTTGTATTCCTTGCTTAAACTGCAGTCTTCAGCCTTTTTTTTTTCTCCTCTCCTCTTAACCTCTGAATGCTTGGGTTACACCCATTTGAAACATGGATCCACAGAGTTTAGTTGCGGGTTTGAATAACCTTGCGACAAAAGTACAGAACCTACAAGATTTTGTTATACGTGCTCCAATGTCTGAACCTAAGATTCCTCTGCCTGAATACTTTACCGGAGACAGATCCCGGTTTTTGAGTTTCAGAGAAAATTGCAAATTGTTTTTGTCTCTGAGATCTCACTCTGCTGGTGATCAGACTCAACAAGTTAAAATTGTTATCTCTCTACTGCGCGGCGACCCACAAAGTTGGGCATTTGCATTATCGCCAGGGGATCCTGCGTTGTTAAATGTAGATGCGTTTTTTCAGGCTTTGGGGTTGCTTTATGAAGAACCTAATTTGGAGATTTTGGCTGAGAAAGCCTTGATAGCTCTTTCCCAAGGGCAAGATGAAGCTGAGATATACTGCCAGAAATTCCGTAAATGGTCGGTGCTTACTAAATGGAATGAGTGCGCTTTAGCAGCTAATTTCAGAGAAGGTCTCTCTGATGCCGTGAAGGATGTCATGGTGGGGTTCCCTGTGCCTACAGGTCTGAATGATGCCATGAAATTGGCTATCCAGATTGATCGGCGTTTGCGGGAGCGCAAATCTGTGCACCATATGGCGGGGTCTTCTGAGGAAGAATCTGTGCACCATATGGCGGTATCTTCTGAGCAAAAACCTGTGCACCATATGGCGGTGTCTTCTGAGCAAAGACCTGTGCACCATTTGGCGGTGACCTCTGAAAAGGCATTGGAGCATATGCAATGCGATCGTGTTTTGTCTAGAGGCGAACGTCAAAATTACAGGCGCAAAAATGGATTGTGCTTCTACTGTGGAGATCCAGCTCATGTTATATCAGCATGCTCTAAACGTATAAATAAGGTTGATAAAAAGGTTGATAAATCTTTTTCTACAGGTACCTTGCAGTCAAAATTTCTTTTGTCCGTGACATTGATTTGTACCTTATCATCTGTGACTGTGAATGCTTATGTGGATTCTGGCGCCGCTCTGAGTCTCATGGATTGGTCCTTTGCCAAGCGTTGTGGGTTTGATTTGGAGCCGTTGGAAGTTTCTATTCCCCTGAAGGGTATTGATTCTACACCTTTGGCTAGCAATAAACCACAATATTGGACACAAGTGACTATGCGTCTTACCCCAGACCATCAGGAGATTATTCGTTTCCTTGTATTATATAACCTACATGATGTCTTAGTGCTTGGATTACCATGGTTACAGATTCATAATCCCGTCTTGGACTGGAAATCTATGTCTGTGTTGAGCTGGGGATGTCGGGGTATTCATGGGGATGCACCTTTGGTTCCTATTTCTTCATCTACTCCCTCTGAGATCCCAGCATTTCTGTCAGATTTTTATGATGTCTTTCAAGAGCCTAAAGTTGATTCTCTCCCTCCCCACAGAGAGTGTGACTGCGCTATTGAATTGATCCCCGGTAGTAAGTTTCCTAAGGGTCGCTTGTTTAATTTGTCTGTACCTGAACATACTGCTATGCGGGAGTATATCAGAGAATCCTTGGAAAAGGGTCATATTCGCCCCTCGTTGTCTCCACTAGGGGCAGGATTTTTCTTTGTAGGTAAAAAGGATGGTTCATTGAGACCTTGTATCGACTATCGACTTTTGAATAAGATTACAGTTAAATACCAGTACCCGTTACCTTTACTGACTGATCTGTTTGCTCGTATAAAGGGGGCTAAGTGGTTCACTAAGATCGATCTACGTGGTGCGTATAATTTGGTGCGGATTAAGCAGGGGGATGAGTGGAAGACCGCATTTAATACGCCTGAAGGCCATTTTGAGTATTTGGTAATGCCTTTCGGTCTCGCAAATGCTCCTTCCGTTTTTCAGTCCTTTATGCACGATATTTTCCGTGAATATCTGGATAAGTTTATGATTGTGTATTTGGATGATATTCTTGTTTTTTCGGAGGACTGGGAATCTCACGTTCAACAGGTCAGGAGAGTTTTTCAGGTTTTGCGAGCTAATTCTCTTTTTGTAAAGGGCTCAAAGTGTAGTTTTGGAGTTCAGAGAATTTCCTTTTTGGGATATATTTTTTCCCCTTCATCTATGGAGATGGACCCTGTCAAGGTCCAGGCTATTTGTGATTGGATGCAACCTACTTCTTTGAAGAGTCTGCAAAAGTTCTTGGGTTTTGCTAATTTCTATCGCCGATTTATAGCGGGTTTTTCTGCCATTGCTAAACCTTTGACTGATTTGACCAAAAAGGGTGCTGATGTTGCTAATTGGTCCTCTGCGGCTGTGGAGGCCTTTCAAGAGCTTAAGCGCCGCTTTTCTTCCGCTCCTGTGTTGCGCCAACCTGATGTGTTACTTCCGTTCCAGGTTGAGGTGGATGCTTCGGAGATCGGAGCAGGTGCAGTTTTGTCGCAGAAAGATCCTGACTGCTCAGTAATGAGACCATGTGCGTTTTTCTCCCGAAAGTTTTCGCCCGCTGAGCGAAATTATGATGTGGGAAATCGGGAACTTCTGGCCATGAAGTGGGCGTTTGAGGAGTGGCGTCATTGGCTTGAGGGTGCTAGACACCAGGTGGTGGTCCTCACTGACCACAAGAATCTAATTTATCTTGAGTCGGCCAGGCGTCTGAATCCTAGACAGGCGCGCTGGTCGTTGTTTTTCTCCCGATTTAACTTTGTGGTGTCATATCTGCCTGGGTCCAAGAATGTGAAGGCGGATGCCCTCTCTAGGAGTTTTGAGCCTGACTCGCCTGGTGATTCCGAACCTACCGGCATCCTGAAGGATGGGGTGATATTGTCAGCTGTCTCCCCAGACCTGCGGCGTTCTTTGCAGGAGTTTCAGGTGGATAGGCCTGATCGCTGTCCGCCTGGTAGACTGTTTGTCCCTGATGATTGGACCAGTAGAGTTATCTCGGAGGTTCATTCTTCCGCGTTGACAGGTCATCCTGGAATTTTTGGCACCAGGGATTTGGTGTCTAGGTCCTTCTGGTGGCCTTCTTTGTCTCGAGATGTGCGCATGTTTGTGCAGTCTTGTGATGTTTGTGCTCGGGCCAAGCCCTGCTGTTCTAGGGCCAGTGGGTTGTTGTTGCCCTTACCTATTCCTAAGAGGCCTTGGACGCACATCTCTATGGACTTTATTTCTGACCTTCCGGTTTCTCGTAGGATGTCTGTCATCTGGGTGATTTGTGACCGTTTTTCCAAGATGGTTCATTTGGTACCTTTACCCAAATTGCCCTCCTCCTCTGAGTTGGTTCCTCTATTTTTTCAGAATGTGGTGCGTTTGCATGGTATTCCTGAGAATATAGTGTCTGACAGGGGTACTCAGTTTGTGTCTAGATTTTGGCGGACGTTCTGTGCCAGGATGGGTATCGATTTGTCTTTTTCGTCTGCATTCCATCCTCAGACTAATGGCCAGACTGAGCGTACTAATCAGACCTTGGAGACTTACTTGAGGTGTTTTGTGTCCGCTGATCAGGATGATTGGCTTGACTTTTTGCCATTGGCAGAGTTTGCCCTTAACAATCGGGCTAGTTCTGCCACTTTGGTTTCTCCATTTTTTTGTAATTCAGGGTTTCACCCTCGGTTTTCGTCCGGTCAATTGGAGTCTTCGGATTGTCCTGGAGTGGATGCTGTGGTTGATAGGATGCATCAGATTTGGGGACAGGTTGTGGACAATCTGAAGTTGTCCCAGGAGAAGACTCAACAGTTCACTAATCGTCATCGGCGTATTGGTCCTCGTCTTTGTGTTGGGGACCTGGTGTGGCTGTCTTCTCGATTTGTTCCTATGAAGGTCTCGTCTCCTAAGTTTAAGCCTCGGTTTATCGGCCCTTATAGGATTCTGGAGGTTCTTAATCCTGTGTCCTTTCGTTTGGACCTCCCAGCATCTTTTAATATCCATAATGTTTTCCATCGGTCATTATTGCGGAGGTATGAGGTACCGGTTGTTCCTTCTGCTGATCCACCTGCTCCTGTGTTGGTTGAGGGTGAATTGGAGTATGTGGTGGAAAAGATCTTGGACTCCCGTGTTTCCAGACGGAAACTTCAGTATCTGGTTAAGTGGAAAGGTTATGGCCAGGAGGATAATTCTTGGGTGACAGCATCCGATGTTCATGCTCCCGATTTGGTTCGTGCATTTCATAGTGCTCATCCAGGTCGCCCTGGTGGTTCTGGTGAGGGTTCGGTGCCCCCTCCTTAAGGGGGGGGTACTGTTGTGAATTCGGTTTGTGGGCTCCCCCGGTGGTCTGTTATGGTAGTGTCTCTTATGTGCCTTCCTCCATCTCTGATTACCTGTCGCCACCCTCTTGGGGAGTTTCCTATTTAAGGCTGCTTGGCTGTTAGTCACATGCCGGCCAACAATGTGCTAGTAGCATTCTGTTGCATTCACCTGCCTCAAGTTCCAGTTCAGCTAAGTTGAATTTTGTTTCTTGTTTTGCTATTTTTGTCCAGCTATCTGCAATGTGACTCTTCAGTGCTGGAAGCTCTTGTGGACAGAAAATTACTACTCCAGTGGCATGAGTTGTCACTGGAGTTTAAAGTAATTTCTGGATGGTGTTTTTGAATAGTGATTTTTAGGTCGACCGTGAAGTAACTCTTTCCTGTCCTTCTGCTATCTAGTAAGCGGACCTCACTGTGCTAAATCTGCTGTTCATCCTACGTATGTCATTTCCTCTGAACTCACCGTCAATATCTGTGGGGGCCTACTATCATCTTTTGGGGTTCCTCACTGGAGGTAAGGTAGGCCTGTATATTCCTCTTATAGGGGTAGTTAGATCTCCGGCTGGCGCGTGGTGTCTAGGGCATCGTAGGTACATCCCCCGGCTACTGTAAGTGTTGGGTCAGGTTCAGGTCACGGTCGACCTTAGTTTCCATCACCCGAGAGCTAGTCCGTTTTGTATTTTTTTCCCATGGTCATTGGGGTAACCATAACAGTACCCCTGGAACCAATAATAAAGTGCCTACAGCCAGCCCATTTTTTTATGTTAGGCCTTCGAAGCCTGTCTAAGGTCCCTCCTTCCACTAGGCCTCCACTGACCAGACCACTGCTGCCCGTGTTCCCCTGGAACCAATTATAAAGTGCCTACAGCCAGCCCATTTTTTTATGTTAGGCCTTCGAAGCCTGTCTGCGGTCCCTCCTTCCACTAGGCCTCCACTGACCAGACCACTGCTGCCCGTGTTCCCCTGGAACCAATTATAAAGTGCCTACAGCCAGCCCATTTTATTATGTTAGGCCTTCGAAGCCTGTCTGCGGTCCCTCCTTCCACTAGGCCTCCACTGACCAGACCACTGCTGCCCGTGTTCCCCTGGAACCAATTATAAAGTGCCTACAGCCAGCCCATTTTATTATGTTAGGCCTTTGAAGCCTGTCTGCGGTCCCTCCTTCCACTAGGCCTCCACTGACCAGACCACTGTTGCCCGTGTACCCCTGGAACCAATAATAAAGTGCCTACAGCCAGCCCATTTTATTATGTTAGGCCTTTGAAGCCTGTCTGCGGTCCCTCCTTCCACTAGGCCTCCACTGACCAGACCACTGTTGCCCGTGTACCCCTGGAACCAATAATAAAGTGCCTACAGCCAGCCCATTTTATTATGTTAGGCCTTTGAAGCCTGTCTGCGGTCCCTCCTTCCACTAGGCCTCCACTGACCAGACCACTGCTGCCCGTGTACCCCTGGAACCAATAATAAAGTGCCTACAGCCAGCCCATTTTATTATGTTAGGCCTTCGAAGCCTGTCTAAGGTCCCTCCTTCCACTAGGCCTCCACTGACCAGACCACTGCTGCCCGTGTTCCCCTGGAACCAATTATAAAGTGCCTACAGCCAGCCCATTTTTTTATGTTAGGCCTTCGAAGCCTGTCTGCGGTCCCTCCTTCCACTAGGCCTCCACTGACCAGACCACTGCTGCCCGTGTTCCCCTGGAACCAATTATAAAGTGCCTACAGCCAGCCCATTTTATTATGTTAGGCCTTTGAAGCCTGTCTGCGGTCCCTCCTTCCACTAGGCCTCCACTGACCAGACCACTGTTGCCCGTGTACCCCTGGAACCAATAATAAAGTGCCTACAGCCAGCCCATTTTATTATGTTAGGCCTTTGAAGCCTGTCTGCGGTCCCTCCTTCCACTAGGCCTCCACTGACCAGACCACTGTTGCCCGTGTACCCCTGGAACCAATAATAAAGTGCCTACAGCCAGCCCATTTTATTATGTTAGGCCTTTGAAGCCTGTCTGCGGTCCCTCCTTCCACTAGGCCTCCACTGACCAGACCACTGTTGCCCGTGTACCCCTGGAACCAATAATAAAGTGCCTACAGCCAGCCCATTTTATTATGTTAGGCCTTCGAAGCCTGTCTAAGGTCCCTCCTTCCACTAGGCCTCCACTGACCAGACCACTGCTGCCCGTGTTCCCCTGGAACCAATTATAAAGTGCCTACAGCCAGCCCATTTTATTATGTTAGGCCTTTGAAGCCTGTCTGCGGTCCCTCCTTCCACTAGGCCTCCACTGACCAGACCACTGCTGCCCATGTACCCCTGGAACCAATAATAAAGTGCCTACAGCCAGCCCATTTTATTATGTTAGGCCTTTGAAGCCTGTCTGCGGTCCCTCCTTCCACTAGGCCTCCACTGACCAGACCACTGCTGCCCGTGTACCCCTGGAACCAATAATAAAGTGCCTACAGCCAGCCCATTTTTTTATGTTAGGCCTTCGAAGCCTGTCTGCGGTCCCTCCTTCCACTAGGCCTCCACTGACCAGACCACTGCTGCCCGTGTACCCCTGGAACCAATAATAAAGTGCCTACAGCCAGCCCATTTTTTTATGTTAGGCCTTCGAAGCCTGTCTAAGGTCCCTCCTTCCACTAGGCCTCCACTGACCAGACCACTGCTGCCCGTGTTCCCCTGGAACCAATTATAAAGTGCCTACAGCCAGCCCATTTTTTTATGTTAGGCCTTCGAAGCCTGTCTGCGGTCCCTCCTTCCACTAGGCCTCCACTGACCAGACCACTGCTGCCCGTGTTCCCCTGGAACCAATTATAAAGTGCCTACAGCCAGCCCATTTTATTATGTTAGGCCTTTGAAGCCTGTCTGCGGTCCCTCCTTCCACTAGGCCTCCACTGACCAGACCACTGTTGCCCGTGTACCCCTGGAACCAATAATAAAGTGCCTACAGCCAGCCCATTTTATTATGTTAGGCCTTTGAAGCCTGTCTGCGGTCCCTCCTTCCACTAGGCCTCCACTGACCAGACCACTGTTGCCCGTGTACCCCTGGAACCAATAATAAAGTGCCTACAGCCAGCCCATTTTATTATGTTAGGCCTTTGAAGCCTGTCTGCGGTCTCTCCTTCCACTAGGCCTCCACTGACCAGACCACTGTTGCCCGTGTACCCCTGGAACCAATAATAAAGTGCCTACAGCCAGCCCATTTTATTATGTTAGGCCTTCGAAGCCTGTCTAAGGTCCCTCCTTCCACTAGGCCTCCACTGACCAGACCACTGCTGCCCGTGTACCCCTGGAACCAATAATAAAGTGCCTACAGCCAGCCCATTTTTTTATGTTAGGCCTTCGAAGCCTGTCTAAGGTCCCTCCTTCCACTAGGCCTCCACTGACCAGACCACTGCTGCCCATGTTCCCCTGGAACCAATTATAAAGTGCCTACAGCCAGCCCATTTTTTTATGTTAGGCCTTCGAAGCCTGTCTGCGGTCCCTCCTTCCACTAGGCCTCCACTGACCAGACCACTGCTGCCCGTGTTCCCCTGGAACCAATTATAAAGTGCCTACAGCCAGCCCATTTTTTTATGTTAGGCCTTCGAAGCCTGTCTGCGGTCCCTCCTTCCACTAGGCCTCCACTGACCAGACCACTGCTGCCCGTGTTCCCCTAGAACCAATTATAAAGTGCCTACAGCCAGCCCATTTTATTATGTTAGGCCTTTGAAGCCTGTCTGCGGTCCCTCCTTCCACTAGGCCTCCACTGACCAGACCACTGCTGCCCGTGTACCCCTGGAACCAATAATAAAGTGCCTACAGCCAGCCCATTTTTTTATGTTAGGCCTTCGAAGCCTGTCTAAGGTCCCTCCTTCCACTAGGCCTCCACTGACCAGACCACTGCTGCCCGTGTTCCCCTGGAACCAATTATAAAGTGCCTACAGCCAGCCCATTTTATTATGTTAGGCCTTTGAAGCCTGTCTGCGGTCCCTCCTTCCACTAGGCCTCCACTGACCAGACCACTGCTGCCCGTGTTCCCCTGGAACCAATTATAAAGTGCCTAGAGCCTATTTTTTTATTTAATTTAATATTAATAAAGCCAGGATGAACTACGATATACCACGCTATGAGCTACCCAGTTGACAATTCTTTTGCGAGAAAAGCCATCCCACCCCTCCACCTGCATGTTAAAGACCGCATTGTCCTTGCATTCTGTCAATTTGTCAGTCCAAAGGTATACCTGACAACAGACACATGGACCTGTAGGCCTGGCCACGGAAGGTTACGTGTCCTTTGTGGCTCAATGGGTTAATGTATTGGATGCATGGTCCACACAGGGGACAGCCTGCAAAGTCTGTCTGCAGTCCCTAATTCAAGTTGTCCTCAACTGAATAAAGCTGAGCTTCTACCTTCTGTTCCAAATTACCATTTTTTAAAATGCAATTGGCTGTTCCGGCCTACTAAAGGTGTCTGTCTGCCCCTGCCTGGTGTTGTCCTCAACTGAATAAAGCTGAGCTTCAACCTTCTGTTCCAAATTACCATTTTTAAAAATGCAATTGGCTGTTCCGGCCTACTAAAGGTGTCTGTCTGCCCCTGCCTGGTGTTGTCCTCAACTGAATAAAGCTGAGCTTCAACCTTCTGTTCCAAATTACCATTTTTAAAAATGCAATTGGCTGTTCCGGCCTACTAAAGGTGTCTGTCTGCCCCTGCCTGGTGTTGTCCTCAACTGAATAAAGCTGAGCTTCAACCTTCTGTTCCAAATTACCATTTTTAAAAATGCAATTGGCTGTTCCGGCCTACTAAAGGTGTCTGTCCCTGCCTGGTGTTGTCCTCAACTGAATAAAGCTGAGCTTCAACCTTCTGTTCCAAATTACCATTTTTAAAAATGCAATTGGCTGTTCCGGCCTACTAAAGGGGTCTGTCCCTGCCTGGTGTTGTCCTCAACTGAATAAAGCTGAGCTTCAACCTTCTGTTCCAAATTACCATTTTTAAAAATGCAATTGGCTGTTCCGGCCTACTAAAGGTGTCTGTCTGCCCCTGCCTGGTGTTGTCCTCAACTGAATAAAGCTGAGCTTCAACCTTCAGTTCCAAACATACAACAAAAAACTGGTACAATACAAAAAGTGGCCTCCAGCTACAAAAACTTTCTCCTACAAGTAGTTAACTGACAGTTTTTTTACCAGTGAAAACACAGATATGGCATCCAACGAGTGTTGTCCTGTCTCGTCTTCTTTATATTATTGCCAAGAAGCTGCAACTGAATAAAGCTGTGCTTCAACCTTCTGTTCCAAATTACCATTTTTAAAAATGCAATTGGCTGTTCCGGCCTACTAAAGGTGTCTGTCTGCCCCTGCCTGGTGTTGTCCTCAACTGAATAAAGCTGAGCTTCAACCTTCTGTTCCAAATTACCATTTTTAAAAATGCAATTGGCTGTTCCGGCCTACTAAAGGTGTCTGTCTGCCCCTGCCTGGTGTTGTCCTCAACTGAATAAAGCTGAGCTTCAACCTTCTGTTCCAAATTACCATTTTTAAAAATGCAATTGGCTGTTCCGGCCTACTAAAGGTGTCTGTCCCTGCCTGGTGTTGTCCTCAACTGAATAAAGCTGAGCTTCAACCTTCTGTTCCAAATTACCATTTTTAAAAATGCAATTGGCTGTTCCGGCCTACTAAAGGGGTCTGTCCCTGCCTGGTGTTGTCCTCAACTGAATAAAGCTGAGCTTCAACCTTCTGTTCCAAATTACCATTTTTAAAAATGCAATTGGCTGTTCCGGCCTACTAAAGGTGTCTGTCCCTGCCTGGTGTTGTCCTCAACTGAATAAAGCTGAGCTTCAACCTTCTGTTCCAAATTACCATTTTTAAAAATGCAATTGGCTGTTCCGGCCTACTAAAGGGGTCTGTCCCTGCCTGGTGTTGTCCTCAACTGAATAAAGCTGAGCTTCTACCTTCTGCCTCTTATTAACTGCTGTTTTTTTTAAAAAATTGGCTTTTGCGGCCTACTAAAGGTGTCTGCCCCTCCCTGGTGTTGTCCTCAACTGAACAAAGCTGAGCTTCCACATTCTGGCTTTCGCCCTATACTATCAGATATTAAACTGCATTTGGCCTACTAGTGTGGTTAGGCCCTTGAAACAGTGTCTGCTGCTCTTGGGTTTGCTACTCCACTGAACAAAGAAATGCCGCCTGTTTAGTCCTGTTACCAATTTTGGACTGCATTTAGCCTACTTTATTCTTTGGCCCTATATCTGTTTCCTCCTCATCCTGCCCATTGCCCAGCCACTGCTAGATGAGTCTGCTGGTACATTGACCTAGACCACTACATTCCCCTTATACTCTACACAGCCAGAATCTGACCCTGCTGAAAGTAAGGTTCCCCTTCCCGCATGTTATACCACCTTACACAGGGACAAAGAGGAAGGTGCAGATGAAAGTGCAGGTTCCTTCATCAGGTGGGGGGGGCATACTCATTGGCGACGTCACTGGCACAGGGCCCCTCAGAGTACGCAAAAGTGTCGCTGCTGGTGGGAGGCGCCCCCGCCATGCAAACACACCGCCGTACTTTGAGGGGCCCTGTGCCAGTGCCAGTGCCAACGAGTGGGCCCTGGCTGCTTGCTTAGGATCACAGCACTTGCAAACTTTACATACTTACCTCTCACTGCTCCACTGCCGTGACGTAGTTCACGTTTCCTGGGCCCACTAAAACCTTGAACGAGCCCTACCCCCCACAACTTTTGCCAAATGACCCCCAATTTCCAATGCCCAACTATTATTATAAAGTTAATTAAGATTGACAAGCTTCAGAAACAAGAATGGATGTTTTTGGCATTAAAATGGGCACTGTAGGTGTTTTCCTGGCCTCCACTCACTGCCGACTATGCTTCCCCATTGACTTGCATTGGGTTTCGTGTTTCGGTCGATCCCCGACTTTTAGCGATAATCGGCCGACTGCACTCGACTCGACTCTGGACAAAATCGGGTTTCACAAAACCCGACTCGATCTTAAAAAAATGAAAGTCGCTCAACTCTAGTGGTGGACAATCAGTAACTACAGAGACCAGCAGGGGACCCTGGAAACTTTAGAATGTTAGCAGTGCGAAGCAGTAAGGTGGGAATTACTTATTGTATTAGTTTACATCATTCTGATTCGTTCTTTTATAAATATTTCAGTGTCCTGACAACTCCGTTAAATAACATAGAAAAACAGTGTCTAAATAGCAATACCATATACACCGACAAGCAAAAGGGTATCAATGTTTTGAACTTTTGACTTTCAGGCGCAATATCTCACCATCCACTACTGCTTCAAATGGGAGACTGCCATCAAAGTCAAAAGTGCAAAACATTGTTACCCTTTTGCTTGTCAGTGTAGTTTCCAAATAAAACTGCCATATGGTGCCGAAATAAAACTGCCAGTTAAACATATGAGTGAAGCTGCATCCATTGTAGCTGCTTTTTCACAGGTTCACAGATGAGTTTGGTGGTTTCGGTTCCAGGTGTCCGAGTCGTCAGCAGGCAGGGCCGGACTGGCCATAGGGCAGTTCTGGCAAATGCCAGAAGGGCCGATGGCAGTAGTGGGCCGCTTGAGTGTGCCGCTGTCGGCACTCTTCCCCCCGCTGTTGCGGCACACTCCCGGCCCCGCATTCAACTATACCGGCGTCATAGACGCCGGTACAGTTGAATGCAATGATGGAGGAGAGAGCGTCTGCTGACGCCCCCTCTCCCATCATTCCCCACTCTGCCTGCCGCTGACACTGCGGGTGCGCGATGACGTCATATCATCGCGCACCTGCAGTGTGACCACTGACCGGGCGCCGGGCAGACTGCAGCTGCTGAGACCGGAGCCAGAGGAGAGCAGCGCGGGGCACGAGGAGAGAGGTGAGTAGAGTGTTTGGTTTTTTTTTAACAAAGAGTGATGAGTGGATTGTGGAGCTATTGGGGGGGGACTGCCTGCCTGCCTGCATTCCATTCTATGGGGGCTGCCTGCCTGCATTCCATTCTATGGGGGCTGCCTGCCTGCATTCCATTCTATGGGGTCTGCCTGCCTGCATTCCATTCTATGGGGGCTGCCTGCCTGCATTACTTTCTATGGGGGCTGCCTGCCTGCATTCCATTCTATGGGGGCTGCCTGCCTGCATTCCATTCTATGGGGTCTGCCTGCCTGCATTCCATTCTATGGGGGCTGCCTGCCTGCATTCCATTCTATGGGGGCTGCCTGCCTGCATTACTTTCTATGGGGGCTGCCTGCCTGCATTCCATTCTATGGGGGCTGCCTGCCTGCATTACTTTCTATGGGGGCTGCCTGCCTGCATTCCATTCTATGGGGGCTGCCTGCCTGCATTCCATTCTATGGGGGCTGCCTGCCTGCATTCCATTCTATGGGGGCTGCCTGCCTGCATTCCATTCTATGGGGGCTGCCTGCCTGCATTCCATTCTATGGGGGCTGCCTGCCTGCATTCCATTCTATGGGGGCTGCCTGCCTGCATTCCATTCTATGGGGGCTGCCTGCCTGCATTCCATTCTATGGGGGCTGCCTGCCTGCATTCCATTCTATGGGGGCTGCCTGCCTGCAGTACATTCTATGGGGGCTGCCTGCCTGCAGTACATTCTATGGGGGCTGCCTGCCTGCAGTATATTCTGTGGGGGCTGTGCTGCATTACATTCTATGGGGCTGGCTGCATTATATTCTATGGGGCTGGCTGCATTCCATTCCATGGGCATGTGCTGCATTATATTCTATGGGGCTGGCTGCATTCCATTCCATGGGCCTGTGCTGCATTATATTCTATGGGGCTGGCTGCATTCCATGGGCCTGTGCTGCATTATATTCTATGGGGCTGGCTGCATTCCATTCTATGGGCCTGTGCTGCATTATATTCTATGGGGTTGGCTGCATTCCATTCTATTGGAGCTGTGCTGCATTACATTCTATGGGGGCTGGCTGCATTCCATTCCATGGGCCTGTGCTGCATTATATTCTATGGGGCTGGCTGCATTCCATTCCATGGGCCTGTGCTGCATTACATTCTATGGGGCTGGCTGCATTCCATTCTATGGGCCTGTGCTGCATTATATTCTATGGGGCTGTGCTGCATTATATTCTATGGGGCTGTGCTGCATTGCATTCTATGGGGCTGTGCTGCATTACATTCTATGGGGCTGTGCTGCATTATATTGTATGGTAGCTGCCTGCATTACATTCTATGGGGCTGGCTGCATTATATTCTATGGGGCTGGTTGCATTATATTCTAGGGGGCTGGCTGCATTCCATTCTATGGGAGCTGTGCTGCATTATATTCTATGGGGCTGTGCTGCATTATATTCTATGGGGTCTGTGCTGCATTAAATTCTATGGGGCTGTGCTGCATTATATTCTATGGGGCTGGCTGCATTCCATTCTATGGGGCTGGCTGCATTCCATTCCATGGGCATGTGCTGCATTATATTCTATGGGGCTGGCTGCATTCCATTCCATGGGCCTGTGCTGCATTATATTCTATGGGGCTGGCTGCATTCCATGGGCCTGTGCTGCATTATATTCTATGGGGCTGGCTGCATTCCATTCTATGGGCCTGTGCTGCATTATATTCTATGGGGTTGGCTGCATTCCATTCTATTGGAGCTGTGCTGCATTACATTCTATGGGGGCTGGCTGCATTCCATTCCATGGGCCTGTGCTGCATTATATTCTATGGGGCTGGCTGCATTCCATTCCATGGGCCTGTGCTGCATTACATTCTATGGGGCTGGCTGCATTCCATTCTATGGGCCTGTGCTGTATTACATTCTATGGGCCTGTGCTGCATTCCATTCTATGGGCCTGTGCTGCATTATATTCTATGGGGCTGTGCTGCATTATATTCTATGGGGCTGTGCTGCATTGCATTCTATGGGGCTGTGCTGCATTACATTCTATGGGGCTGTGCTGCATTATATTGTATGGTAGCTGCCTGCATTACATTCTATGGGGCTGGCTGCATTATATTCTATGGGGCTGGTTGCATTATATTCTAGGGGGCTGGCTGCATTCCATTCTATGGGAGCTGTGCTGCATTATATTCTATGGGGGCTGTGCTGCATTATATTCTATGGGGGCTGTGCTGCATTAAATTCTATGGGGCTGTGCTGCATTATATTCTATGGGGCTGGCTGCATTCCATTCTATGGGCCTGTGCTGCATTAAATTCTATGGGGCTGGCTGCATTACATTCTATGGGGGCTGTGCTGTATTACATTCTATGGGGGCTGTGCTGCATTACATTCTATGGGGGCTGAGCTGTATTATAGTCTATGGGGGCTGAGCTGTAATGTTGGATACAGCTGTAATTATATGTTATATAGTTGTGTTACACTCCCCTCACTTCTTGTAGCCTACAAGTGTACAAAGATATTATACAGTCACCATGCGACAAGTGGGCCTGTGTGACTTCAAATGCCAGGGCTGAATTTTAGTCCCAGTCCGGCCCTGTCAGCAGGTACAAGTCCTGTTTAATGCATTGATTGCACGCCACATGATTAATTTTGTGCTTTTCACAAACAGCAGCAACTGTTTGCATTAGCAAGAATGTTGTGATAGATGAAAAACATCATTCAATTGTCTCATCAGAAATCTCAGACTCAAAGGTATAAAGGAAGTGAATAATGAGACATGAATGGAGCACAGCTATCCAAACATGAGCAAAAGACAACAGTGGTCTCCGGATAAACATCTCACAACCCACTGCAGCCCACACCTGGACAGTCACGCTTCATCACTGTGCAATTCCGGAATATACGGTCCAATTCTTCATTGTTTTCAAGATGTCCCCTCGCTGACAGAAGGTGACAACATCCTTATTTCCATTCGGAAGAGAGCCCAAGTATTTAGGTCACAGAGAATTGTGTGGATGATATTGTAGGAAAGTCTCAGTTCTAGGGTGGTCTATTATTATTATTTAATGACCTTCAGCTCGATCTCAAGCCATGGAGACTGGATGAACGCTCTGTATGAAGTTCAATCTTGTGCAAGCCTAGATAGATCCATCACGGTCTTCTCCACCGTTATCTTGATCACATCAAGCCATTGGGTTGGGTCTTCGCCTTGTTCCTTCTATTCTTTCGACAATGATGTCTCCAGTGATTGTTCTCTCTGTAAGCAAAATAGGCAAGTTGCAGCTTGTGACATGTCTGACTTTAATTGTTCCATAATTGATTTATTTGAGCTTCTCGCCATGCATGGTAAAGGATCTCTCTAGCAAATAATGGTACAGTGCCCATTTAATCCTCCAGTGCCTGGGGATCCTACTCTGCAATTTGGGCAGGCTGTGGAGCTGCAATGGATCCCACTGATTCTGTTTTTTTCGTGACGTATTGTACTTCATGAGAGTGGTAACATTTGTTAGATATGACTTGCGTTTATTTCTGAAAATATCAGAAATTTCTTGAAAATTTCGTAATTTTCAAACTTTTAATTCTTATGCCATTAAACCCCTGATAAGTGATATAATTTTACAAGCTACAACTCTCAATTAATCTAGGGGTGCAGTGAGCATGTTGACACCACATGTGCCTCACAGAAATTTATACCATTGGGCGGTAAATAAAGAATAATTACATTTTTGCCTCAAAAATGTTATTTTAGCCCCAAATGTTTAATTTTTATATGGGCTAATAGGAAAAAATGGACCTCTCAGTTTGTTGTGCAATTTTTCTTGATCGTGCCAATACCCTACATGTAATCGCAAACTATTTTTGAGGCACAGTGTAACGCTCAGAAGGGAAGGAGCGCCATAGTATAGATTTTACTGTTATGGTTTGCGGGTGCCATGACCAATTGGAAGATCCTCTGAGGTGCCAGAACAGCTGAACCCCCAAAAAGTGACCCCATGTTACAAACTACACCTCTCAATGAATTTATCTAAGGGTGCAGTGATCATATTGACACCACAGCTGTGTCACAGAATTTGATACCATTGGGCAGTGAAGAAAAAATAATTATATTTTTAACACAAAAATAAATAGTTTTTTAGCCCCAGATTTTTACATTTTTTTGCATTGGGGAAATGGGTAACACAATGTCACACAATTTCTGCCAAACATGGAAATACTCCATATGTGGATGCACAGTACTGCTTAGCCACACGGCGAGACTCAGGAAGTAAGGAGCGCTATTTGCCTCCTGGAGCGCAGATTTTCCTAGAATAGTTGGCAGACTCCATATATAGAGCCCCTAAGTGCTAGAAGAGCAGAATTCCCCCTCAAGTGACCCCATTTTGGAAATTATAACCCTTTGGGAATTTATCTACAGGTGTAGTAATGATTTGACTCCATGGGTGTTTTCCAGAAATGAGCAGCAGTGGATGTTGCCGATTGAAAATTTCAAATCTGCTATTGTAATGACCAGTATGTTGTAGTGACCAGCTCGTAATTCTGGAGACATGCACTCTTTAGTTAAATGGGCTCTCATCGCTACAGAAATGACAAACATGTGGATGCTAAATGTGGTTTTGGCACACTGAGTGAGAGGGGCATTTGGATTTGGGAGCGCAGAATTGCCTAGATTTCTTTTGGAAGATGATGAGCCGTAGCGCTTTTCCAGAGCCTTTATACTACCAGTAACATGGAAGCCTCCCATATTTCAATTGACAGATGACAGACCTGAATGGGTAATTGTTAGTGTTGAGCATTCCGATCCCGCAAGTATCGGGTATCGGTCGATATTTGCGGTATCGGAATTCCGATACCGAGTTCCGATATTTTTGCGATATCGGGAATCGGGATCGGAATGCATATTCATGTGTAAAATAAAGAATAAAAATAAAAAATAGGGATATACTCACCCTCTGACGCGCCCTGGTAGTAACCGCTGCAACCGGCAGCCTCCGTTCCTAAGAATGAGCGAGTGAAGGACCTGCGATGATGTCGCAGTCTTGTGATTGGTCGCGTGAGCGGTCACATGAGCGGTCACGCGACCAATCACAAGCCGCCACGTCATCGAAGGTCCTTCACTCGCTCATTCTTAGGATCGGAGGCTGCCGGTTGCAGCGGTTACTACCAGGGCGCGTCAGAGGGTGAGTATATCCCTATTTTTTATTTTTATTCTTTATTTTACACATGAATATGGATCCCAGGGCCTGAAGGAGAGTTTCCTCTCCTTCAGACCCTGGGAACCATCCAGGATCACTTCCGATATTTGTGTCCCATTGACTTATATTGGTATCGGGTATCGGTATCGGCGATATCCGATATTTTTCGGATATTGGCCGATACAATCCGATACCGATACTTTCAAATATCGGAAGGTATCGCTCAACACTAGTAATTGTTTTTTTTGTGGATTTATTTGAAGATTTTGTGTGGAGCATTTTACATAACATTCTGGATCACATTTAACTTGTGCTCTATGGTGAGCCCTTCATCGGGGTTTCCATCTGAATCTGGGGTGACGTGATTCAGATGAAATGCTCCTGAGGGATCGATTCACTATAATGAGGCAGCAGAGTTGCTCTGGACTCTGTCCAGCCTCTGTTCAGCGGTATCCTTTTCAGAGGTGCACTTAACTGTGGCGGACTGCGCTTTTATGCACGCCTAAAAAGACGGATATCACTGAATCATAGGCCAGACAGCACACAGAGTGCCTCAATGTACCTCGTTATGGGGAATCTTCTTCTGTCGGAAGTTCTGTCTGAAACACATATTTCAGAGACTTGGAAACCCCGATGTAGCGTAGAGCTCAGGATAAATGTGAACTGAGCCTGAGGCTGCCGTCACACTAGCAGTATTTGGTCAGTATTTTACATCAGTATTTGTAAGCCAAAATCAGGAGTGGGTGATAAATCCAGAAGTGGAGCATATGTTTCTATTATACTTTTCCTCTATTTGTTCCACTCCTGGTTTTGGCTTACAAATACTGATGTAAAATACTGACCAAATACTGCTAGTGTGCCAGCTGCCTTACTGCGATCTTTGGGAGGCAGAATGAACAAATCAATAGTAGGTCAAATCGGTTTATTTACTTTTTACACTGTTCCTCGTGTGGTATAAGCAATTAGAGGACTTTATTCTTCGTATGATGCTATGGCGTGCCCCAAGTATTAGGCCCATGTTGTCCCTAGCAGCCCAATGCTTGAGACTGCTGCTGCAACTTCACACTACTGTCCCTCAACTGCCTGACATTTCCTGAATTTGACACTACCTCTCAGTTCCCCCTCTCAAACTGGGCCGGCTATTACCCTAACCCTACCTAGGCTAGACCGCAGCCTCAATGAGTGTTAGCCTTTTATAACAAGCATGCATACTGTATATAATACATTTCCCCTTTAGAGTGTCAAGGAGCAGACCATCAGCTCCACCACTCCTACACCTTCTCATGCTCATTGACCTCTCTCCACCACATGATGCAATGAAAGCCAGGGGGTTTGCTGAAGACCCCTGTGATTGTCATGTTTTTATTTATATGAATCTGAGCCTGTAGTTGCATCACATAGGGGAACGGTAATTTTGCAATGTCATAGTATTATTGCAAGATATCAAAGTTCGCTAGGAGATCAACAAAAAATTTAAAAAAAAAATGTATTTTTTTTTTACAAGAGTATCGATGAATGCATATCTGTCCGAACTAATAAAATATCATATTGCTGGTAACTATACAGCACTCCTGTAATACGAAGAGGTGCCCAAGTAGGGTTTCAATCTGCAAGTTACGTAGTAGAGAAAAGCACTTGTTATTCCCAGAAATGACGTGCGTCGCAATACCTAGCGCTTTCTACAACACTACTCTCCGGGACCCACAGCTGGCAATCAGTTCTGATGAAGATCCAATTTAGGATCGAAACATTAATTTAATACAGATTGCCTATTAAAGGAATTATCTATTTTTTTCACCACAACCTCCTGAGTGCCAAGTTTTCTCCACTAATAATATATCATAATATTTATGATATATGGTGAACGCAAAAAAAATAAAAAATAAATCTATATGGCTGAATCAAAATTTTTTTTATCACTTCACATCCCCAAAAAGATGGAATACATTTATTTTTTAAATCGTATAAACTCCAGAATAGTAATGATGGAAACAACAGCTTGTAACGCAAAAAACAAGCCCAGATACAACTCTATTGAGTGAAAATAAAAAAAGGTAGCTCTTGGCTGGCGAGTAGGAAAAAATCTAAATCAAAGAGGGTCCGACTGTCGCATAAGCCTGGTGCTAAACTTACCCGGGTCATAACACTACAAAACGTATAGCTTTGTGCCATATCTTTTAATTAGCTGATCACGGGGAAAGTTTGGAGTTGGACCCTTATTGATCTGTTATCGATCCCCTTCCTGAGGATAGGTCACCAATTAATAGAGTGATTATTGGGATATCTTATAATAAAGCCTACTTCTGCAGTGTTTGGGCAATAGGACCCCTTGATGGCCCAACGTACAATCAATGTAATTTCCTCATGGTGATGAATGGCCAATAAATATATCATAGTCTGGTCCTCGGCTACTACAGATCCACTCTCGTGTCTCGGTCTTTGTTTTAGTCTGCTCTGATGTACTTTCATGTAGTGGAGCATGGAGGACAACCATTACCGCTCAGAACCACATTCCCCGTCGACAGAGCAGAACGCTCTTGAAGATACGCTTCTCCTACATCTTCCTTTGATACATGTTTCTCCTTGGGATACAAAGCATAAAAGGCTTCCTGTAATAATCCGGGAGATATTGTGTCTGTTTAGTATGTCATCCATGGAGGCACAGTCCTCTAAACACACATCTATCGGAGGCACGCGGAGGATTTGTATTTCTGGCAGATCGCTAAACATTTGGATATCTTAATTCCAGACCTTTGTATGAGCAGTGTGGAAAATTAACCCTTCATTTAATGGAAAATTACACTTACGTTTGCATGGACATGACAAAACAAACCTAGACTGGATATATTATAGCAAACTCTCAGCAGGGAAGAAGCAGAAATTGATCCTTTATTGGGTACCGGATCTAAGACTCTATAATCTGCATTGACTGCAGTTGGGCAACCAGTCATCTAATCCAATGTCCCGGCCCTCTGGCAATGGGCATAATGTCAGCTAAAATCCTACAAAACAGAAGCGGTCTCTAAATTGCTTACTTATATTAACAGGTTACCAATACGGTTTTCCCTAAATTGCAAGTTTCTCCTATACATAGGATAGTGTATAACTTGATTATCGCAAAGGTCTAACGACTGGGATCCCCAGGAATTCCAAAACTTGGTTTCTGCTGATGAAACTATGGACAATGAATATGCTGAAGATATTTCTTGATGACATTGGCTGTATGTTTGGGGTCACTTTTCTGGTGCAGAATAAATTTGGAGTCAATCAGACACCTCCCTGATGGTATTACATGATGGGCAAGTATCTGCCTGTATTTCTCTGCATTGAGGACACCAAGAAATGGGCAACAAAGAGGACTGTAGACGCAGCAGTCGGCCAATTAACTTAGTGCAGCAGATGAAAGACACTTAATGCTTACTTCCCTTTGAAACTGGAAGATGTCCAGCAGTGCCATCAGCTCAGAACTGGCAGCAACCAGTGGGAACCAGCTACACCCATCTATTGTTCGGAGACGTCTGTCTAGAAGTGGTCTGTATGGAAGAATTTAAGTAAAAACTAGAAATTAGCAGATCTTTTGAAATTTGACTTTGGTGAATTTTTGCCCCAAAATTTGGTTTGTGATGAACAAATTTGTACGGTTTGAATACTGAAAAGTTTGTAATTGCTCATAAAATACATGTGGAGTATAGGAGATAGAGAACTAAGCTGACCATAACAGCATACACTCTACGTAAGCCATGGAAAGTCCTGACATCGGCCGAGATCTATCAGTAATTTGAAAACAATTCTGCCACTTAGTGAAAAATAATATAAGCTGGTTCAACTGATGTCCTATAAAAAGGCGTCTCATCACCAAGGAACATGATGATGGGTAAAACCAGTGAGCTGTCTCAAGATATTCACAACCTTATTGTTGCAAGACATACTGATGGCATTGGTTACAGAAGAATTTGTAAACTATTGAAGGATTCAGTGAGTACTGCTGCGGACATAATCTGAAATTGGAAAGAGCATAATTTCATCATAAACCGGTTCCCTCTGCAAGATTTCAGACAGAGGAGTGAAAAGAATAATCAGAAAAGTTGTTCAAGAGCAAAGGACGACCTGTGGAGAGCTAGAGAACAGCCTGGAATCATCAGTTACAATTTTTTCAAGTAATGCACTCAACCTCCCTGACTTTTATACACGCTTACCATGCTAGACTCCAGTACTGAAAAAAAAGCATGTTCAATCATGTTTAAAGTTTGCTCAAGAACATTTAGACAAGCCTGTGAAATACTGGGAGAATATAGTCTGATCAGATGACACTGAAATTGTACTCTTATGATGCCATAATTCCCTCCATGTTTGGAGGCCAAAAAGCACTGAATATCAACCCAAAGACACCATACCAACAGTGCAGTTTGGAGGTGGGAATATCATGTCTTGGGGCTGTTTTGTAGCATATGTCACTGGCAAACTGCATATGATTCAAGGAAGGATGAATGGACAAATGCACTGAGACATTCTTTATAAAAATCTGCTGCCATGTACCAGGATGATGAAGATAAAATGAGGGTGAACATTTCAGTAAGACAATGATCCCAAACACACAGCCAATAAAACTCTCAATTGGCTTCAGAGAAAGAAAATAAAGTTGCTGCAATGGACTAGCCGATCACCGGACCTGAATCCAAAAGAAAATTTATGGAAGGAACTAAAGCTCAGAGTTCATAGAAGGAGTCCACAGGACCTTCAGGATGTGAATAGCATTTGTGTGGAAGAATGGGCCAAAATTCACACCTGAGCAATGCCTGCGACTAGTTTCTCCACACAGGAGGTGTTTTGAAGCTGTCATCACCGACAAAAGCTTTTGAACAAAGTATTAAATACATTTCAGTAATTGTGTTCAATACTTTTTCCCTGTGTAATTTCTCATTATAGCTGTATATATATATTGTAGGGATTCCTCTCACTCTGGCAGGAGTTAAGGTAAACGCAAAGGTGCAAAGTCATACACTGCTGCAAAGTTAACAGGAGCACAAAGTAGCCTTTCTTTGGCACAGAAAGACAGAACTAAACAAAATAGTTTTTGATATAACTGAACACAGACTCACCCACTTAATGTCTTGTCTGTTTCTAGTCAGGCTCTGGCAGGGACTGACCAGTATATAACAGGTCTTTTCCACTTCACACCACAGACATCATTTGAGACATCAGAACTGCCTTATCTAGGCCACTCCAAGACCTGGACTCGAGATACCGTATTTTTCGGACTATAAGACACACAGGACCATAAGACGCACCCCAAATTTTCAGAAGGAAAATAGGGAAAAAAATGTGTCAAAAGGGGGTCCGTCTTACAGACCGAATTCAGTTTACCAGGGAGGGGTTTTGGCACAGGTGGAGGAGTAGTTACAGGGGTTGTTCGGTGGTCCAGGCTGGTGCGGTGGCCTCTGGGAAATCCCATCCCAGGCTGGTGCGGTGGTGCTGCTCTGTGGTGTGCATTTTTTGACAGGTGCTCTGTGGGGTTGCAGTTGGCCTGTGGGGCTGCAGTGGCCTGTAGGGTGGCGGTGGCCTGTTGGGTTGCGGTGGCCTGAGGGGCTGCAGTGCTCTGTGGGGCTGATGTGCTCTGTGGGGCTGCGGTGGCCTGTGGGGCTGCAGTGGCTCTGTGGGGCTGCATTGGCCTGTGTGGCTGCGGTGTTCTGTGGGACTACAGTGCTCTGTGGAGCTGCGGTGGCCTGTGAGGTGGCGGTGGCCTGTTGGGTGGCAGTGCTCTATGGGATGGGGTGGCGGTGGCAGTGCCCTGTGGGGAGGCGGGGCTTCGCCGACATTTCGTGAATGCCCGAAGGCCGGTGCAGATCCATTCCGGCGATGCAGTGGCCTCCGGGAAAATGGCCGCCGGGGGTGGCGCATGCTCAGATTCAGATCTCAGGAGACGAGATCTCGTTGCATGTAAAACATGTCCTAGCTTCACACCTGTTTCTTCACAGCATGATTGACCTCACTAATTGATCTCCACACTGCTATTATTTTGAACACATGACCATTCAATTAATTATTTTAATACACAGACTCAAAAACATGGAGATCATAAATGCGAAGTTTGTTGGTTTTCTTAGAATCTACTGCACCACATTGTAAATTGTTTGACATGTGGTGATATAATTTATACCAAAACAGTGATTCATCTGGTTAGTCATATTGGACTGCTAGTATTTTGAACACTACTGCAGATGCAAAAAAAAAGTGTGGACTTCATTTAACCCATATGTCAACATTTTGGTTCACAGAACCTTTCTCAAGCAGAATACAAGTGTAACAGGAATGTCTATATCAGGGGTGGGGAATCATTTTTCTGCCAAGGGCCATTTGGATATTTATACCATCCTTCGGGGGCCGTACAAACTCCGCCCACAAAGTCCATCCTGACTCTGGCACTGGTGTCAGGACGTAATCTTTCATTGCCTGACCTTCAGTGTTCAGTAGTGAACTCTGCGTGTGTGTGCTAACAGAGCAAGAAGAAATTAATGAGCTGGTTGTAATCAAAATACAGCTCCTTGCCCAAGAATGCGGTCAATGAGAATCTGCTCAGGGGCCTGATAAAAGGTCATCGATGGCCGTAAATGGCCCTGGGGCTTGAGGTTCCCCACCCCTGGTCTATATAGACACATAAATTAGTTATGTAATTTAATTCTCTTAAAGGGATACACAAACTTATTTGAATGATTTTCATGCATACAGTGGGTACAGAAAGTATTCAGACACCTTTAAATTTTTCTTAGTTTCATTGCAGCCATTTTGTAAATTCATAAAAGTTCATGTTCCCTCTGGGATATCAGTGAGACTACATGTGATGTTAAAACACAAATGAATCCCCACCAATATACCATTAGAAATAAAAGACTGGACCTACCAGTCTCAAAGCATTTTGTGGAGGCGGGACATACAGAAAACCAATTGAGGTTTAGAATTACTGATATTGTCCCTCCTTAAAGAAGAAGTGGGCAAACAAAAAGAACTTGAGTGGATTAATTGATTGAATACCATTAAACCAGGTAGTCTGAACACTGAGTTCAAAATGTTGAATATTGTTTAAGTTTATTGTCAGATAGAAAAATTGTAAAATCCATAAAGACATCTTTGGAGAGGGAACATATCACACCTCACATTGAATGTATGGGATTAATTATAGCTGGGGAATTGAGAAAGAGCTGACACTTTAACCTCCATTGAAGTAGGACCTCCTGCGGTGAACAGGTAATTATAGCAGAGATCTTCTCTACGAACTAGCCTCCGAGATTAGGTGTCACGGGGTTACCGCGACAGTGTGGAGCCAGAAGACCGCAGCATTTCAGAAGAAGCACTTCTCCTTCATCTTAAATTTGTTTTTTTTTTTCCTTGTGGCTGAACAGGGGTTAATTGGCCATGTTGGAAATCCTTGTGCTCACAGCTGAGCTCGGTTAGCCACTCCTTGCCCCTTTATAATCTGGGCTCTGATACAAATCCTTGTCAGAGCTAGCATTTGCTGCATGGCTAATGGAGGGAGAGGAGTTCATATGAGGAGAGTTGGAGGAGTTATCAGTGACTGTTGCTTGGTTTATATGTGAGGTAAATCCCTATCCTCTATTTTGGTTTATTCTCCTACCTACATGTCCCGGTGCATTCCTCTGTTATATGTGAGTGAATATTTTTTATAGGTTTTAGGGTTTCTGTTAAAGGGAACCTGTCACCCCACCCCCCCTGGCGTTTTTAATTAAAAGAGCCACTTTGTGCAGCACTAATGCTGCATTCTGTCAAGGTGACTCTTTTAGTTCGGATCCCTGCCAATGCTGAAATAATCGTTTTTAGAATTGCCCCTCATACCTGCAGTTTGTCAGGGGGGCATGTCTTGTCCCCCCCTGACACAAACGCCTCCCAGCCGTCACTCGGGGCCTCCGTGCGCCGGGCGCCGCCTTCATTTCCTTCCTGAACGTCCCTGACGCCTGCGCTGTAAGTTTTTTTTTCTGGAATGCGCAGTTTGCGCTGCCCTTTGACTCCCATCACATGATGGGAACTTACAGCGCAGGCGCCGGGGATGTTAAGGAAGGAAATGGAGGCGGTACCCGGCGCACGGAGGCCCTGAGTGACAGCTGGGAGGCGTTTGTGTCAGAGGGGAAAAGACATGCCCCCCTGACAAACTGCAAGTATGAGGGGCAAATTCTAAAAACCATTATTTCAGCGTTGGCAGGGACCCGAACTAAAAGAGTCACCTTGACAGAATGCAGCATTAGTGCAGCAGAAGGTGGCTCTTTTAGTTAAAAACGCCTGGGGGGGTGACAGGTTCCTTTTAACCCTTGTTTGTATTGCCTTGTTTGTCGGGATGGTGCACTACAGTGCACAGTAGCGCCCCCTCTTCTCTGGGTGGGGGAAGAGAACAGACGGAGGGCTAACTCAGGAGATAAGGCAAGGATGGAGGCCCCCACATCTTCACTTTCAGAAGTATCCCGGGGAGTAGGGCAAGCTAGGGTTCCCCCTAGTGTTAGGGATAGGTAAGGAGCCCCTAGTCCCGGGTCACCCGCCAGTTGTGTCGTGACACTAGGATTCATATACTCAGAGGCAGAAAAGTACACTTTTGAGGCAAGAGCTTCCTGTGTTCAAGGGAAAAGTTTTGTGGGGCTAACTTTGATATAATAAAAATCAGAGTTTGGGTTTTGGTAATTTGTCAGTCCTGGAAGGTGCAACTTGCTGTGATTCTGTCCTTTTCTCAAAGAAAAGTCATTTCCATGACACGTATAGTAATTTTCTTTTCTTATCCCTTTTATTTTATATGATTGCATATATCGAATTGTTTTGTTTCCATTTTGAAATATCTTTATGTACAATAACAAATTGTATTTTGGTACCGTGTTAGCCAGAAAAATCGATGTGAACTTTTCTGCCCAATGATGACAGGAGTATTCACCCCTAGAATACTTCTGTCATCATTGGGCAGAAAAGTATTCACATCGAAATATCTTTAATAACCGCAAAAACCTCTCTGACATATTTGAGCCAGAAACAAGGGCTATGGTTAGTCCATATAACAAAAGGAAATATACCTACTCAGAACAACATACTATAACTGGAGAAATAAGAGTTAAACTAGGTATGAGAAGCGTAAAAAAATTCAAATTTTATTAAGGGTACACATAACATAAACTAGACATTTGACATGAATAAAATACGATGATACATGTGCAAAGATATAAATAAGATACGATGGTACATGTGCAAAAATAGCACATAGGGGTAACCAAAAAACCCCCCAACAACCCAAGTCACTTGAAGCCTATTAATCCATATATAAGGTGCATGTGCATAGTGTGAAGGCACAAGACAATAAGTGTACTGCCAGGTAATAACCCTATCTAACACCACAGTGGGAAGATGATTACTACATAGGGGATTGGCAGTCACTTACCGCTGACAGAGGTTGGAGGGTCCTAGGAATTTTTTTACGCTTCTCATACCTAGTTTAACTCTTATTTCTCCAGTTATAGTAGATCGAAATATCTTTGTATATTTTCTATAAACATGGCCTACCTTTCTGGATTACATACCATATATAAAATTGCAGAACTCTGCTCTATAAACCGCACCCTTGAAGCCATACGCTACCTGTTAAATCGGTCGGTCGGTATAAATGATTGATGGTGGCAGCTAGAGATGAGAGAAACCTTTCAAGTTTCGATTCAGTTCAGCGAACACTCCAATGTTCGCCGAACATGCCCGAGCCTCATTGAATTCAATGAGAGGCAAAACCAAACACATACACAACACTTTAAGGGGGGCCAAATAGATGACAAAACAACTCAAATTAGGGGCAGACACCAGGAAGAGTGGCATAAATTGACTGAGAGTACAAATAGTATAATTGCGCAGCATGGATGTATGGGACGGAGCCTGGGACAGGGCTTGGACCAGCATTTCTAGCTGAAACATTGATCAGCAACAGGTTTAGGCCTGGTGTTCTGAGAGCCCTGCCAAATTCAGTCAACAAACATGAAGGAGACTCAACTTGGAGTCCAAACATTTCAAAAAATTAGGGACGGACACCAGGAAAAATGGCATCAATTGCCCCACAGTAGAAATTTTATAATAGCACAGCAGCAGTCAGACATGGGCCATCTATGAGGTATCAGAGTTTGGGCCATCATTCTGAGCTTTGAATTGAAGTTTTAATTAAGATGAGGTGGGTGATGGACCGGTGTAAGCCTTGTTTTCTGGGAGCCCTGATACCTCATGCAACAGCTCAAACTACATTTCTTCACAACCACACTCAGGTGGCACAAATATCAGCATTGTAGACCACTAATGTTAGAAAAATGTAAGGATAGTAACAGATAGTTGATTGAAAGTAAGTGCAGGTCTGCTGGTCTGGGAGCCTTACTGCAACAGGCAACACACATGAAGGAGACCCAACTTGGAGTCTCCACATTTCAAAAAAATTATTGGCACACACTAGAAAAGTGGTATCAATTTTCCCAGAGTAGAAACAGTATAATTGGCCTCTGACACCCCTTCCACTACAGGGAACTCACTAGATGGAGACCCAACTTGGTGTTTCCAGATTTACAAAAAATGTTTGTAACATCAGCAGCAGTATCAACAACAGGCAAAGAAGCCATGATAAAGGTGTCACAGACTGCAATAATGTGAGATCAATGCAGCACACTAAAAACCACACCATCGCCTAGTCTGCACTGTCTGCAACTGGGGTGCAAAAGTCATTGGAGATGCATGACTTGTTCATCTTGATGAAAGTTAGGTGAACTACACTTTCAGGGGACAGCTGGATGCCCTTATCCGTCAGGACACCACCAGTAGCGCAGAAGACACGTTCTGAGAGAACGCCGGCTGTTGGGCATGACAAAACCTCCAAAGCGTGACAGGCGAGCTAAGGCCACTCTTTTCTCTTTTTGAAGACCAAAATGCAAAAGGGTCTAAATTCCCCTTGATGGTATTGATATTGAGCTCGAGATACTCCTGCACCATCCTCTCCAGTCATTTACAACGTGTCAGACTTGTACTCTGTTCTGCTGGTGCACAGGCTGATCTAAAAAAATGTGTGAAACGACTCACAGAAAATGCTTCTGCCACTTACACTAATGCTGATGATGTTTGTGCGTTGACGTTCCTGGGGCTTGGAAGTCTATAGCTGTGATGCCTCACTGCAGTCTTGGGGAAAACCACTCTTAAGATTGTCTACAAATGTGTTTCAATGATCCAGCATGCGTGCATCCCTTTCAAAGGGGGGAAGCATCTGGCTAAATTTACTCTTGTACCGTGGATCAAAGAGTGGCAACCCAGTAGTCAGCATTATTTCTAACCCTAAGAATACGGGCATCGTGTTGAAGATAGTGCAGCAAGAAGGCACTCAGAATCATGTGACACTTTTCCACTGAACCTTTACCTTAAAAACGAGGTTAACATTAGATTTGAACAGTCCCTTTTAGTTCCATTGTTAAGATCCCCAGTGATCGGCAGCAATCTGAGAATCTGTCAGCATGTGTCTAATTTGTCTACAGCACAACCGCAGGAGAAATATGGTTTTACACGTTGGCTCATTGAAATCAATGGACTTTTTATATAATGAACGGTCATGTCAGGTCCTCCAGTGTGAGTGCCGCTCTTTGATCTTTATAGCTGCAGTATTCCAGCTTATTAATGGAAGAACTAAACAAGGGATATTTGCAAATAGATTTTCTAAACAAAAAAAATATTTCTTTTAATATTTTTTTAGCAAAAAGGAAAACAAAAATAGCAATTCTTTTTTTTTCTTATACGTCTTGTATTAAACGCGACAAAGCTAGCGTGACAGCAGCGGCGATGCATCAAGGGACAGGATGTCTGCTAAGGACGCACAAGGACAATACAAGAGTTGAAAATACTAAACGGGACTCCTGAAAAGACGCAGCAGACAATGAAAAGGGCCCATTGTATCAGGATGTAATGCCCGGCATTAGTATTCAAACATTCAGATGTATTGCACGGAGAAAATGGACGGTTCAATTGTGCAAGAAGAATGTATTTAACCTTGAATGAAAGATCCATCAATTCAAATAGGTCAACTTAAAACCAGCGCGGCGTATCGCATGATGGGGAATGTGCTGCGTCTGCTCGCCCCTGTCAGCCCGCCATTGTCCCCCGGAACAAAGTTAGTTTTGTCTTCTCTCCTGGGGAGCTGACGGTCTGAGAAAGGGTCATGACTCAGGGCTGTCACAAAGGCCACTAGCCCCATTAAACCCTATTATCTCCCAGTGACCTATTTTTTAGAGAAGCACAGGAGCTGCTGGTGGCTGAACTCCAGGGAGATGAAATTTAAGAGTAAAATATGTCACTGTTTCGAATACTAGGAATACTGCTCATACCGGGTCATGAAGAATTGATTTTTACCCTACAGAAACCGATTTAAAAAACGACAAAAATATTGCAAAAATATTTCATGCATTTATTTCAATAGAAAAAAAAATTGGGACCCTTGTGATCAGCACAATAAAGAGGAATAGGCACTTGAATATGACCCTTTGAATTCCAAGTAGTCCAGTGTCACCACTCCCATGGTACCAGAAATGAGGCTTCCACTGCACCAATCACTAGTCTTCCTACTGACTTTTGCATATACAGCAATACTGACTGTAGCGGTCAGGTGGATGACTGATTGACAAGGTTTCATTACTTTTACCATGGGTGAGGAATGCTACAGTGATGGCACTGGAATGGCAGAGAATTATGTTAATATTTTAGTATAAAACATAGGTGCATAACGATTGCTGTGAAGAGGTCGAAAGTTACCGCAGCCGGGCCCATGCGGGTGAAAGTTATGCCAACACCAGCGCAAACTTCAACTGGATGTGCGTCCTCTAATGCACATTCAACTGAAATGTATTGCTGCACTGGTTTGCAATCCACGCTCCCGGCCTATCAAAGGCCAGCAACTAATGTCGACGTGCACATGTCTGGGGGCGCATGGCAGTGATGTCATAAGCTTCCGTTGCTTGCACGCTGAAGTCAGCTTCCGGTTTCAGAAGGGGACGTGGGGAAGCCGAGGGAAAGTGAGTATAATCAATTTTTTTTCCTATGTAGTAAAGAGCAGTGGCAGAATGGGGGACATATATACCAGGATGAGGATTATATATATATATATATATATATATATATATATATATATATATATATATATACTCAAGGTTCCTAAGAGCACAGTGGCATCCATAATCCATAAATGGAAGAAGTTTGGGACCACCAGAAGTCTTCCTAGACCTGGCCGTCCAGCCAAACTGAGCAATTGCGGGAGAAGAGCCTTGGTGAGAGAGGTAAAGAAGAACCCCAAGATCACTGTGGCTGAGCTCCAGAGATGCAGTAGGGAGATGGGAGAAAGTTCCACAAAGTCAACTATCACTGCAGCCCTCCACCAGTCAGGACTTTATGGCAAAGTGGCCTGACGGAAGCCTCATACCCCTTTAAATTTTTCACTCTTTGTTTCATTGCAGCCATTTGGTAAATTCAAAAAAATTCATTTTTTTCCTCATTAATGTACACTCTGCACCCCATCTTGACTGATAAAAACAGAAATGTAGAATTTTTTCCAAATTTAATAAAAAAGAAAAACTGAAATATCACATGATCATAAGTATTCAGACCCTTTGCTCAGTATTGAGGAGAAGCACCTTTTGAGCTAGTACAGCCATAAGTCTTCTTGAGAATGATACAACAAGTTTTTCACCCCTGGATTTGGGGATCCTCTGCCATTCTTCCTTGCAGATCCTCTCCAGTTCCGTCAGGTTGGATGGTGAACGTTGGTGGACAGCCATTTTCAGGTCTCTCCAGAGATGCTCAATTGGGTTTAGGTCAGGGCTCTGGCTGGGCCGGTCAAGAATGGTCACAGAGTTGTTCTGAAGCCACTTCTTTGTTATTTTAGCTGTGTGCTTAGGGTCATTGTCTTGTTGGAAGGTGAACCTTCGGCCAAGTCTGAGGTCCAGATCACTCTGGAAGAGGTCTTCATCCAAGATATCTCTGTACTTGGCCGCATTCATGTTTCCTTCAACTGCAACCAGTAGTCCTGTCTCTGCAGCTGAAAAACACCCCCATAGTATCATGCTGCTACCACCATGTTTCACTGTTGAGATTGTATTGGGCAGGTGATGAGCAGTGCCTGGTTTTCCACACATACAGCTTAGAATTATCCCTAAAAAGGTCTATCTTCATCTCATCAGACCAGAGAATCTTATTTCTCATAGTCTGGGAGGCCTTCATGTGTTTTTTAGCAAACTCTATGCTTTCATATGTCTTGCACTGAGGAGAGGCTTCCGTCGGGCCACTCTGCCATAAAGGCCCGACTGGTGGAGGGTTGCAGTGATAGTTAACTTTGTGGAACTTTCTCCCATCTCCCTACTGCATCTCTGGAGCTCAGCCACACTGATCTTCGGATTCTTCTTTACCTCTCTCACCAAGATTTTTCTCCCATGATTGCTCAGTTTGGCTGGACTGCCAGGTCTAGGAAGACTTCTGGTGGTCCCAAACTTCTTCCATTTAAGGATTATGGAGGCCACAGTGCTCTTAGGAACCTTGAGTACTGCAGAAATTCTGTTACAACCTTGGCCTGATCTGTGCCTTGCCACAATTCTGTCTCTGAGCTCCTTGGCCAGTTCCTTTGACCTCATGATTCTCATTTGGTCTGACATGCACTGTGAGGTCTTATATAGACAGTTGTGCGCCTTTCCAAATCAAGTCCTGTCAGTTTAATTAAACACAGCTGGACTCCAATGAAGGAGTAGAACCATCTCAAGGAGGATTACAAGTAAAAGGACAGCATGTGACTTAAATATGAGTGTCTGAGCAAAGGGTCTGAATACTTATGACCATGTGATATTTCAGTTTTTCTTTTTTAATAAATATGCAAAAATTTCTACATTTCTGTTTTTTTCAGTCAAGATGGGGTGGAGAGTGTACATTAATGAGAAAAATGAACTTTTTTGAATTTACCAAGTAGCTGCAACGAAACAAAGAGTGAAAACATTAAAGGGGTCTGAATACTTTCCGCACCCACTGTATACCAGGATGAGGCACATATATACCATGATGGGAGACATACAGTTGTGCTCAAAAATGTACATACCGTATATACTCGAGTATAAGCCGAGATTTTCAGCCCATTTTTTGGGGTTGAAAGTCCCCCTCTCGGCTTATACTCGAGTCATACCCAGGGGTTGGCAGGGGAGGGGGAGCGGGGACTGTCTAATTATACTCACCTGCTCCTGGCGCGGTCCCTGGACGTCCCTCGTTCCCCAGTGCCGCAGCTTCTTCCTGTACTGAGCGGTCACATGGCACCGCTCATTACAGTAATGAATATGCGGCTCCACCTCCCATAGGGGTGGAGCCGCAAATTCATTACTGTAATGAGCGGTAATGGTGACCGCTCAATACAGGAAGAAGCTGCGGTGCCGGGGAAGCAGGGACCCGCAGGGACCACGCCAGGAGCAGGTGAGTATAACAGGGAGGGGAGCGCTGCGCTGCATGATATTCACCTGCTCCTCGTTCCGGCGCCGCTCCGTCTTCAGCGTCTTCTGCAGTGACGCTCAGGTCAGAGGGCGCGATGACGTGGTTAGTGCGCGCCCTCTGCCTGAACGTCAGTGCAGAAGACGCTGAAGATGGAGCGGCGCTGGAACAAAGTCAGGTTAATATTGAAAGTGCCGGGGGCTTGAGCGACCAGAGGTGAGTATGAGATTTTTTTTTTTATCGCAGCAACAGCAAATGGGGCAAGTGTTTGTATGGAGCATCTTATGGGGCCATAATCAACGTTTGTGCAGCACTATATGGGGCAAATATCTTTATGGAGCATCTTATAGGGCTATAATCAATGTTTGTGCAGCACTATATGGCGCAAATATCTGTATGGAGCATCTTATGGGGCCATTATTAACCTTTATGCAGGATTATATGGGGCATATTTTTAATATGGAGCATCTTATGGGACCCATCATGAACTGTATGGCGCATTATATGGGGCTCCTGATTCAATATGGATATTCAAAAACACTTAACCTACTGATGTCTCAATTAATTTTACTTTTATTGGTATCTATTTTTACTTTTGACATTTACCGGTACCTGCTGCATTTTCCACCCTAGGCTTATACTCGAGTCATTAAGTTTTCCCAGTTTTTTGTGGCAAAATTAGGGGGGTCGGCTTATACTTGGGTTGGCTTATACTCGAGTATATACGGTACCCTGGCAGAATTTTTGATTTCTTGGCATTTTTCAGAGAATATGAATGATGGACTCTGTGATAAACTTTTCTATTTTGCGAAGTCAACTCTGCTGTAGCAGCTCTGCATTGGACTCTCAGCTCTGTTTTACCACTAACGCAGCTTCAGTGCAGCACCTGCAGGCTCTAGACCACAAAGGCAGTATTCAGCACATATTTCTTACCTAGGTAAATGGCCACTTTGAGACTGTAGTGTGGCCAGGGACTTAGGCAAAAATGGCAGACATTATTAAAAAGAGTTGAAATTGTAGAATGGAACAAATCTGCAAATCTGCAAAGCCTCCAATTACCCTAAAAAGATGTGTGTAACACTGAGGTCACCTAGGACTCTATTGAACAATTTTCAAGCTCTTTAATGCAATACAGCCTTGGTAAAGTCCAATAGGGCTATGGGTCAATGTATGGTAGCTATTCTTGACTGCTGTGCGCTCACACTCTATTTGTATTGTTTATTCAGTGTTTGGCTAAGCTGTGAACTGTGATGTCCCCTCACTATCCAGATTCACCACAAATTAGCTGCTGCATTTCCTGCCTCAGCTTTTATACAAGCCACAATAGTCCTTCCTGATTGACTGCACAACACCATGTGATCTGATAGCTGCAAGGTATTATGGGGAAGACTACGTAGACTGAGGTCATAAGAGTCTTTAGATAATGCAGTCTTTTGCTTTGTGTAAGATGATCGCAGACATTTTTTTTTCTGATTTTTGCAAATTTCATAGCAAATTGTTCGAATTCACTGGGTGGAGCGAATTTAATCATTGGAATACTCATCTGTAGTAAATTGCAAAGTTGCTTGTTTTCACTAGCATGTAGCAATTTTAACCATTTAGGAACTTGGGACAACAGCCTTTTCAAGGGGATGCGTAAAGTTTCCCCCAATTTTTCCACCATTTTTTATTGTTCTGACATCGTGAAAATAAATAAAGTATTTTTGCAATTATTCCTTACACAAATATTTCATTCTGCTCTGTGCCTGCAGCGTTTATGCAGACCTGTACACATCAATGGAAACTTCTCGCACTCCACTCCCTCTACCTGCTCTTCTTGCTTCATTACAAAAAAGGAAAGCGCAGACAGAGGGATCAGACTACACAAGCTTTGTAGTCTGTAACCATGGAGATACATGCCTTTGTATAGGAGCTGTAGTCACAAAATGAAAGAAGATATATTTCCAAAATATTTGCTGATGATAAAAGGGGCAATGCATAATTCACGTTAAAAATAGTAATGCTTAGCCCATCATTAGCGGCCGGTGGGGGCGTATGATGATGGGAACCGTCAGCCGATGGGGAAAGGGGCATCTTTTAATTTTTGTTGCTATTTTAAACTTTTTTTTTTTTTTTTTGAAACTAAGAAATATTGTTTTTACTGAAGAACAGAATAGCCGCGTCTGACTATGTAACAAGATGATATTTTACTCCTCATTTACAGATATTTTTTTGAATGTCATGTGCATGCAGCTTGTGGGTTTTATTCGGGGTGCAGGCAGAGACCGCTGCGGGCGATGAAACATTTAAGACGATGACATAAGGAGTTTTGGAATTTCCGTGGATCTTCTGAGATTCCCTTTTGGGAAAAATTAAAAAATGATCCATTAGAGGGCGCCACTATCCACGCCTATGTAATTCTACTGGTAGCAACAAGTGACATATAGAAACGTAAATAATTTTTCTTTATTTTTATTTTTTTTTAATTACCCTGAATTACGGTATAAAATAGTAATGTGGTTCATAAGATTTTAGAGGGTACAAATCCATCATTTTCAGCCTCTTTATTAAAGAGTTCGGCAACATTCTAATATTCTTTGCTTTTAATTTTTCTCCGTTTTCAAGATCTCTACTTGCTGTCCATAAATTGGGCATATATATATATATATATATTTCAGAAAAACATATCAAAATTGAGTTTTCTACAATCCTATCCCTTCTAAACTAGTATCTTTTGGATAAACTCGGCATCAGATCCATCCTGTGCTGATAGTTTGCTACAATGTGTCAGTGCAGTGTAAAATTGTAAAACCAGGAGTAAAAGCGGAAATTAGCCGAGAAGATTATATTGGCTAGACACAGATATAATAAACTATGGGGGAGAAAGACAGGAACAAAATAATTCTTTTTTTTTTCCATTTGTCTAAATAAGGGTCTAAATTAATTTTTGGGGCTAAATTAATTTTGGAATCTAGTCTGATTGGGGAAAAATACACAACAGAAACGCATGGCAAAAAGACACGTATTTCGCGGCGCTTTTTTCCCAGATTTTTCTATTACAAATCCTGAATGCATACATATAGTCTTAGATATATTCGATTAGTTATTTGACCAAGAACTATGAGAGCTGTGTGAAAAAAAACATTCATCAGAACACATAAAAAATAGAAGAAAAAAAGAGAAAAGCATCCCAAATGAAAAATTTCGACACTAAGACATTCCAATAATATAAAATGTAAATTTTGTAGCCCGTCATTAGTTGTGTTGATCAGCGGGGGTCTGGATCCTAGAATTAAAAAAAACAAATGTTACTTAAATAAACTAAATAAAACTTTTAAAACAGTCAAAAAATTGAAATAAAAATTATTGTAATTATTATGTAAAAATCTAAACCATCAATTTAAAGTGAAAAATTGCTAAAATGTTTCTGATAGTGATGAGCGAACGTGTTCGGATAAGGTGCTAACCGAGTGTCTTCGGTGTGATCGAATTATATGTTTGAGTCCCGTGTCTCGTGGGGACTCCCAACATATTTTTTGAGCACGCTGAAGACACTCGGTTAGTAGCCAAGCATGGTGGAGAACACCTTATCCGAACACGCTCACTCATCCATACGACAATAACACTCTGTGCTTGTTAACTACTAGAGGACTCCGACAGTTTTCGGTTTTTATTTATTTGTATCCCTGCCTTGTAAAAAGCCATACATTTACGTAGTTCTTATTGGTATAATTTTTGTTTCATCAGTTTCTGATTTTATTTTTTTATAGTTGTACACTACAATTTTTCTAAAATTGGGCCTAGCATTGTCTAAAAACGATTAAAAAAAGTTTCATCTACCCATCTGACGGCGGTGGCCAGAATAAACTGGCTATGAATTATTTATTTTCTCTTTTTTGGGGGGGTGAGGATCTATTTGGCTCAAATTCATTGACCGAAGCCTTGATTTTTAAAAAATATATTCTTGGAGTGTGAAGTCTCTGGGGTTCAGAATTAGTTTTGCGATTTGAATGAATTTTGGAATCTGAAGTTTCTAATCATTTTTTGACGTGTAGAGACTGGAGATTGAATTATTTTTTAAGTTCGGGGTCTACATTTTGGGATCTGAGTTTATTTTAAAGTCATTTTATTTATTTTAACAGTCGTTGACCCAATCTCGAGCCATGGTACCTTGATGGATGAACGTTCTGTAGGAAGATCAATGTTGGGCAAGCCTAGATAGGTCCACCAGGGTCTTCTCCACTATTATCTTGATAGTATCAAGTCATCAGGATGCTGGTCTTCCTCTTTGCCTTCTTCCTTATATTCTTCCAACCATGATGTCCTTCTCCAGTGATTGCTCTCTTCGCATGATGTTTCCAAAGCAGGCAAGTCGTAGCTTTGTGATCCTTGCTTCGAGTGACATGTCAGCCTTGATTTGTTCCAAGTTTAATTTGTTTCTTTTTCTTGCCATCCATGGTATTGAGAACATCCTTCTCCAGCGCCACAATTCTAAGGTGTTGATATGGCGCTTAGTTTTACTAATAAAAATGAAGCAGACTGGGCAGGACCTAGTGTGTAAAAGTTAGATACTTTTGGGTTCTGAATTTGGATGTGAGAGGATCTAAAGTGGCGTGGAGCTGAAAAGCCTGAACTACTATGATGTGTTTGGGTTCTAGAATTGATTTTGAGCTCTTGAAATATTATTTACCGTATATACTCGAGTATAAGCTGACCCGAGTATAAGCCGACCCCCCTAATTTTGCCACAAAAAACTGGGAAAACTTATTGACTCGAGTATAAGCCTAGGGTGGAAAATGCAGCAGCTACCGGTGAATTTCAAAAATAAAAATAGATACTCCATACCGTTCATTATGGCCCCATAGCTGTGCCATATAGTGCTCTGCACCATTCATTATTGCCCCATAGCTGTACCATAGAAAGCTGTGCCATATAGTGCTCTGCACCGTTCATAATTGCCCCATAGCTGTGCCATATAGTGCTCTGCACCGTTCATTATTGCCCCATAGCTGTGCCATATAGTGCTCTGCACCGTTCATTATTGCCCCATAGATGTACCATATAGTGCTCTGCACCATTAATTATTGCCCCATAACTGTGCCATATAGTGCTCTGCACCGTTCATTATTGCCCCATAGCTGTGCCATATAGTGCTCTGCACCGTTCATTACTGCCCCATAGCTGTGCCATATAGTGCTCTGCACCATTCATTACTGCCCCATAGCTGTGCCATATAGTGCTCTGCACCATTCATAATTGCCCCATAGCTGTGCCATATAGTGCTCTGCACTGTTCATAATTGCCCCATAGCTGTGCCATATAGTGCTCTGCACCGTTCATAATTGCCCCATAGCTGTGCCATATAGTGCTCTGCACCGTTCATAATTGCCCCATAGCTGTGCCATATAGTGCTCTGCACTGTTCATTATTGCCCCATAGCTGTGCCATATAGTGCTCTGCACCGTTTATTATTGCCCCATAGCTGTGCCATATAGTGCTCTGCACCGTTCATTATTGCCCCATAGCTGTGCCATATAGTGCTCTGCACCGTTCATAATTGCCCCATAGCTGTGCCATATAGTGCTCTGCACCGTTCATTATTGCCCCATAGCTATGCCATATAGTGCTCTGCACCGTTCATAATTGCCCCATAGCTGTGCCATATAGTGCTCTGCACCATTCATTATTGCCCCATAGCTATGCCATATAGTGCTCTGCACCGTTCATAATTGCCCCATAGCTGTGCCATATAGTGCTCTGCACCGTTCATTATTGCCCCATAGCTGTGCCATAGAAAGCTGTGCCATATAGTGCTCTGCACCGTTCATAATTGCCCCATAGCTGTGCCATATAGTGCTCTGCACCGTTCATTATTGCCCCATAGCTGTACCATAGAAAGCTGTGCCATATAGTGCTCTGCACCATTCATTATTGCCCCATAGCTATGCCATATAGTGCTCTGCACCGTTCATAATTGCCCCATAGCTGTGCCATATAGTGCTCTGCACCGTTCATTATTGCCCCATAGCTGTGCCATATAGTGCTCTGCACCGTTCATTATTGCCCCATAGCTGTGCCATAGAAAGCTGTGCCATATAGTGCTCTGCACCATTCATTATTGCCCCATAGCTGTGCCATATAGTGCTCTGCACCGTTCATTATTGCCCCATAGCTGTACCATAGAAAGCTGTGCCATATAGTGCTCTGCACCGTTCATTATTGCCCCACAGCTGTGCCATATAGTGCTCTGCACCGTTCATTATTGCCCCATAGCTGTGCCATATAGTGCTCTGCACCGTTCATAATTGCCCCATAGCTGTGCCATATAGTGCTCTGCACCGTTCATAATTGCCCCATAGCTGTACCATCGAAAGCTGTGCTGCTGCTGCTGCTGCTGCAATAAAAATAATAAATGACATACTCACCTCTCTTGCTTGCAGCTCCTCAGCGTCCGGTCCCGGCGTCTCTCCGCACTGACTGATCAGGCAGAGGGCGGCGTGCACACTATATGCGTCATCGCGCCCTCTGACCTGCACAGTCAGTGCAGAGAGACGCCGGGAACATGGAGCGGCGCCCGGCGTGTGGAACGTGGACAGGTGAATATGTAATACTTACCTGCTCCCGGCGTCCCGCTCCTTCCCCCGGACAGCTGGTCTTCGGTGCCGCAGCCTCTTCCTCTATACAGATTGTTTTGACTGCAATTATCATCATTTTACAGTTTACAGTGAATGCAGCTGATGTCTCATGTCAGAATTATGGGCTGTAGACACGGATCACTTAAAACTCAATGCTTTATGATGGTTTTCCAATGTGTCCTTAAAAAATATTGTCTGTCCATGATTTTTTGATCAGCTGTCCAGAAAAAATAGTCAAGTTGGCGACCCTGGTGTGATATGAATTAATTTTGAGCTTTGAAGTTTTTAGGAGGCTTATCGATGAAACTGTTTCATATTGTCCAAATTTTGTGGATCTTGATGGGAAAGAGATAATGCAATCTGTATAAGAAATCATTCACTATAGTGTTTTTCAGTGAAGAAAGTAAGAAAAAGACGTTAATCCAAGTGGGGTCTAAACTTTTAGGTCTGAATTATTTTAGCATCTGAAGTCAGGGTCTAAAATTTTTATTTTTATTTTTTAACTCTTCAACCCGAGCCCTGGGTCTTTCTCAAATTCGCTAAAAGTAAAAACATCTGTCATGAGTGTGGGCAGTGCTGTATACTACTGTGTGGGCTGCGCTGTATACTACTGTGTGGGCTGTGCTGTTTACTACTGTGTGGGCAGTGCTGTATACTACTGTGTGGGCACTGCTTTATACTACTGTGTGGGAAGTGCTGTATACTACTGTGTGGGCAGTGCTGTATACTACTGTGTGGGCAGTGCTGTATACTACTGTGTGGGCAGTGCGGTATACTACTGTGTGAGTTCATAAGAAACAGCCGCACACAAACTTGAAATTTTTCAATGCAAAAAAAGGGGGGTAATTTATTGTATTCACCACAGTAGCATAGCGATGTTGATGTACCTCAACATCCCTATGCTACTGTGGTGAATACAATAAATTACCCCCCTTTTTTTGCATTGAAAAATTCCAAGTTTGTGTGTGGCTGTTTCTTATGAACTTGTGATTTAACTGGATACTATCCAGGTTCAGCCTGCACCTGCCTCTTTTCTGATCAGAGTGCACACCATTCTATCTCTAGTATACTACTGTGTGGGCAGTGCTGTATACTACTGTGTGGGCTGTGCTGTATACTGCTGTGTGGGCTATGCGGTATAATACTGTGTGGGCTGTGCTGTATACTACTGTGTGGGCTGTGCTGTTTACTCCTGTGTGGGCTGTGCTGTATACTACTGTGTGGGCAGTGCTGTATACTACTGTGTGGGCAGTGCTGTATACTACTGTGTGGGCAGTGCTGTATACTACTGTGTGGGCAGTGCTGTATACTACTGTGTGGGCAGTGCTGTATACGATTGTGTGGGCTGTGCTGTATACTACTGTGTGGGCAGTGCTGTATACTACTGTGTCGGCTGTGCTGTATCCTACTGTGTGAGCAGTGCTGTATCCTACTGTGTGGGCAGTGCTGCATACTACTGTGTGGGCAGTGCTGTATACTACTGTGTGGGCTGTGCTGTATACTACTGTGTGGGCTGTGCTGTATACTACTGTGTGGGCTGTGCTGTATACTACTGTGTGGGCAGTGCTGTATACTACTGTGTGGGCAGTGCTGTATACTACTGTGTGGGCTGTGCTGTATACTACTGTGTGGGCAGTGCTGTATACTACTGTGAGGGCTGTTCTGTATACTACTGTGTGGACAGTGCTGTATACTACTGTGTGGGCTGTGCTGTATACTACTGTGTGGGCAGTGCTTTATACTACTGTGTGGGCTGTTCTATATACTACTATGTGGGCTGTGCTATATACTGCGTGGCTGTGCTATACACTACTATGTGGGCTGTGCTATATACTACCATATGGGCTATGCTATATACTATGGGGGTATATTATGTTCTATGGGGGAGGCTGTGTTATATACTATGTGGCTGTGATATATATTTGGGGGGGCACATTATACATTATATTCTATGAAGTAGGCTGTGGTATATACTATGGGAGGCTGCATTATATTCTGTGGGGGGGCTTTATTAGATTTTATGAGGGATGATTGCATCATACTCTTTGATGGGGCTACATTATATTCTATGGGGAGGTGGGCTGTATTATATCCTGTTCGGGGCTACATTATATTCTATGGGGGGCTGTATTATATTTATATTCTATGAGGGGTGATTGCATCATACTCTATGAGGGGGCTACATTATACTATAGGGGGGCTGCATTATATTATATGGGGAGGTTACATTATACTCTGTGGTGGCTGCATTATACTCTGTGGGGTGGCTGCATTATTACACTGTGTGGGGTGGTGGTTGCATTATACTATATGTGGGCTGAATTATACTGTATCGAGTACTATAGGGAATACATTATACTATATGAAGAACTATGGGGTGCATTATACTCTGGGAAGTGAATTGTACTACATGGATGACTATGGTGGTGCATTATACTATATGGAGCACTGTGAGGAGTGTATTATGCTATTTGGATGACTGAGGAGTATATTTTAATATATGGAGGACTATAAGGAGTGTATTACACTATATGGAGGACAATGGGAAGTGTATAATACTATATGGAGGACTATGAGGAGTGTATTATACAATATGGAGGACTATGGGGCACATTATATTATATGGAGGAGTATGGGGTGTATTATATTAAACAAGCAATATGCTGCATATTCATTGGGTGATTGGATTGTTTATGCCGGAATAAAAATCATTGTTCTCAGCAGCACATCGCTGGTGTAAACTGTAGATGTGCTGCTGATAACATGATACTGTTTGATGATCTGTTAGTGATCTATTAGTGATCGTTCTGTCCTCATCATTCTTTCTCAGATGGTGGAAAGAGGCCAAGAAACAAGCGTTGAACGACTTCAGTATTGTCGATCACACTCGTTTAGCGGCCTGAGATCAGCGCATGTAAATACAACCGAAATGCTTCTGCGTGATGTGCAATATGTTAGCATTTGGGGCCCTATTTTAAACTTTGCCTAGGGCCCCACTTTGCCTAAAACCGGCCCTGTCTATCAGTTTTATGCATTGAGAGACTGAAATTCTTGCAGATTCTTCCTTGGTAAACAGCTCGAGCTCAATGAGGTTTGATGGAGATCGTTTGTGAACAGCAGTTTTCAGCTCTTTCCACAAATTCTCGATTGGATTGAGGTCTGGACTTTGACTTTGCCATTCTAACACCTGGATACGTTTATTTGTGAACCATTCCATTGTAGATTTTGCTTTATGTTTGGGATCATTGTCTTGTTGGAAGACAAATCTCCGTCCCAGTCTCAGGTCTTTTGCAGACTCCAACAGGTTTTCTTCAAGAACGGTCCTGTATTTGGCTCCATCCATCTTCCCATCAAATTTAACCATCTTCCCTGTCCCTGCTGAAGAAAAGCAGGACCAAACCATGATGCTGCCACCACCATGTTTGACAGTGGGGATGGTGTGTTCAGGGTGATGAGCTGTGTTGCCTTTACACCAAACATATTGGAGCGCCCCCAGACGCAGGGCCGGGGGTACTCGGTACCGGGCCTCTCTGTCTCGGTTCTGCGGTTGTCACGGTGGCTAGACCCGGTCCGTGACCCTGCTAAGGGGCGTCCAGTGAAAGGTGTGATGATGGTGCGTGGTGCAAGTCGCGATGAATAACGAGGACACAGGGTTGCAGTCTCTTTACCTCTTTACTGAAGGCTTCAGGATCCTCAATCCAGAGTACTGCTAACAGGGCTGGCTGAGACCGGCCGGTCCGAAGGCACATCCAGAATTTCCTTTGCAGGTGGAAATCAGTGCCTACCTTCTAGTGCCTTTGTGTTGTAGTACCTCCCTGCTGAGCACCACGGGATAGTCCTCCCAACTGTTGTGTCTGTTTCTGATGTTCTTTCTCACAACTCGTATCTGTTCTGATGTTCTTCTCTGTCCCCCAGATGATATGGATAGGACGCACCCGTATGATGGGTAGGCCTGGAGTTCTTCCGGGACCCTAGCGTCGCCCCTCTCCCACAATTGCCCCCTATGTCTGCTTAGGTGATTTAGGTGAGACAGCCAACCTAAAATCAACTGTCCTGCCGCTGTTTGAAGTATTGCTTGGAGCCTAATACTTCCTCGGCGTTCCGGACACCGGCTACATGCCTCAGTAGGATGTTGCCTCGATCTTACGGCACGACTCCTACTGGCTTTATCTCCTTTTTGCTGCGATCTTGTTTCTCACTTCTCCACAGTAAACCTCGCTTCTTTTCCTTTCTTAGGATGTCACCGCATTCGAGTGCAGGCGCGGCTCTGTAACGTTCTGTTCTGTTCGCTAGGCCACTGTCAGGATCCCACCCCTGACAGAGACCCCCCTGAATCTTCCCCTGCAACACCCTCTGCCGCAGGATGTTGCCTGCTTCCAACCCAGTCAGCTTCTGACTAACTTCCTATCCAGCCCCCAGTTTTACCAGATTGTGAGGAGTGGCCTAATACATAGAACCCTTTGCTCCCCCTGGTGGCCAGAATGTGAAGTGTAAAGTGTGACTGTGATACCTGGTCAGGTGAACTCCTTAAAGGGAACCTATCACCCCGTTTTTTTCGGTATGAGATAAAAATACTGTTAAATAGGGCCTGAGCTGTGCATTACAATAGTGTAGTTTGTGGACCCCGATTCCCCACCTATGCTGCCGAAATACGTTACCAAAGTAGTCGTTTTCGCCTGTCAATCAGGCTGGTCAGGTCGGATGGGCGTGGTTTCTTCCCCCAGATATTGCGTAGTTTTCCGTTGGTGGCGTAGTGGTGTGCGCATGTCCAAGGTCCCGAATCCTGCACAGGGGTGTGAAAATAGCAGCGATGTCCGTTATTCCATTAGTGGTCGGTGGGCGCGGCCATCTTTCTTTGGCCGCGCGTGCGCAGAAGCGGCGCTCTGCTGGACGCGGCTTCAGGAAAATGGCCGCGGGATGCCGCGCGTGCGCAGATGGATATCGCGGCGGCCATTTTCCTGAAGCCGCGGCCAGCAGAGCGCCGCTTCTGCGCACGCGCGGCCAAAGAAAGATGGCCGCGCCCACCGACCACTAATGGAACAACGGACATCGCTGCTATTTTCACACCCCTGTGCAGGATTCGGGACCTTGGACATGCGCACACCACTACGCCACCAACGGAAAACTACGCAATATCTGGGGGAAGAAACCACGCCCATCCGACCTGACCAGCCTGATTGACAGGCGAAAACGACTACTTTGGTAACGTATTTCGGCAGCATAGGTGGGGAATCGGGGTCCACAAACTACACTATTGTAATGCACAGCTCAGGCCCTATTTAACAGTATTTTTATCTCATACCGAAAAAAACGGGGTGATAGGTTCCCTTTAAGTGCCATCAGACGTACCATCACTCCCCTTAGCGGCGGAGCGTCAGTACTGCAACAACCAGGACTCTGGGGCGCTGCACTATCATTTGGCATTGTTGCCAAAAAGTTCCATTTTGGTTTCATCTGACCAGAGCACCTTCTTCCACATGTTTGGTGTCTCCCAGGTGGCTTGTTGCAAACTTTAAATTACACTTTTTATGGATATCTTTGAGAAATGGCTTTTTTCTTGCCACTCTTCCATAAAGGCCAGATTTGTGCAGTGTACGACTGATTGTTGTCCTATGGACAGACTGTTCCACCTCAGCTGTAGATCTCTGCAGTTCATCCAGAGGGATCATGGGCCTCTTGGATGCATCTCTGATCAGTCTTCTCCTTCTTTGAGATGAAAGTTTAGAGGGACGGCCGGGTCTTGGTAGATTTGCAGTGGTATGATACTCCTTCCATTTCAATATGATCGCTTGCACAGTGCTCCTTAGGACGTTTAAAGTTTTGGAAATCATTTTGTATCCAAATCCGGCTTTAAACTTCTCCACAACAGTATCACGGACCTGCCTGTTGTGTTCCTTGGTCTTCATGATGCTCTCTGTGCTTCAACAGAACCCTGAGACTATCACAGAGCAGGTGCATTTATATGGAGACTTGATTACACACAGGTGGATTATATTTATCATCATTAGGCATTTAGGACAACATTGGATCATTCAGAGATCCACAATGAACTTCTGGAGTGAGTTTGCTGCACTGAAAGTAAAGGGGCCGAATAATATTGCACGCCCCACTCTTCAGTTTTTGAATTTCCCCAAAAATTTAAAATAACCAATAAATTTTGTTCAACTTCACAATTGTGTTCCACTTGTTGTTGATTTTTCACCAAAAATTTACATTTGGTATCTTTATGTTTGAAGCATGATATGTGGGAAAAGGTTGAAAAGTTTCCAGGGAGCCGAATACTTTTGCAAGCACTATATAACATAAATAGAACATACTGACCAAGAATAAGCAGTGAAAAGGATGGAGATGGACTGGTATCCTGTAAATTGCTATGGAGAAAGGGTGTAAAAAATATAGATTCTGGAGGTAAAAAATGGAAGAGGGATAGGGGTTTGAATAGCACCAATACAAACCCAAGTTGGGCTCCAAGTAAAGAGATAAGTGTATGTAAGATGCTAGCAGGTGCGTAGGATGCAGTTGGAGCGGCCCCCAGACGCAGGGCAGCGGGGTACTCGGTACCGGGTCTCTCGGTTCTGGGGATGTCACGGTGGCCTGACCCGGTCCGTGGCCCTGCTAAGGGGCGCCCAATTAAAGATGTAGGTGACGGTGTAGGTCGCAGTAAATAACGAGGACACAGGGTTGCAGTCTCTTTACCTCTTTACTGAAGGCTTCGGCATCCGCAATCCAGAGCACTGCTAACAGGGCTGGCTGAGACTGGCCAGTCCGAAGGCACATCCAGAGTTCCCTTTGCAGGTGGAAATCAGTAGCCTTCCTACTAGCGCCTGGGTGTTGTAGTACTTCCCTGCTGAGCACCACGGGATAGTCCTCACAACTGTCGTGTGTGTTTCTGTTCTCTCTCTCCGTCCCCCAGATGATATGGATAGGACGCACCCGTATGACGGGGTAGGCCTGGAGTTATTTTATAGGGACCCTAGAGACGCCCCTCTCCCACAATTGCCTCCGTTGTCTTCATTAGGTGAAAAGGTGAGACAGCCAACCTAAAGTTAACTGCCCTGCCGTAGTTCAAAGTAATGCGTAGAGCCTATTACTTCCTCGGCGTTCCGGCCGCCGGCTACGCGCCTCAGTAGGATGTTGCCGATCTCGGGGCACGACTCCTTCTGGTTCTATCGCCTTTGTGCTGTGATCTCGTTTCTCACTTCTCCACAATATACTTCGCTTCGTGTCCTTTCTTAAGATGCTGCTGCAATGAGGTGCAGGCACGGCTCCGTAACGATCTGTCCTGTGCTAGGCCACTGTCAGGATCCCACCCCTGACAGGGACCCCCCTGAATCTTCCCAAGCAACCTCTTCTCTCACTAGATGTTACCTGAGCAAAACCCAGTCAGCTTCTCTCTAACTTCCTATCCAGCCCCCAGTTTTACCAGAGTGTGAGGAGTGGCCTAACACAGTGATTTTTAACCTTTTTTGAGCCGCGGCACACTTTTTATACTTAAAAAATCCCGGGGCACACCACCAACCAAAATCGCACAAAATGACACTAAAACAGTACATATTCTACATATAGTTAATAATATAGATTCTAAATGTATTTATACTCACTCAGTGTGAAACCTGGGCCTAAGTGCAACCTGTTGTGATCCTAATGGCAGAGGATCTCAGAGTCTTCAGCAAAGTCTGCAAACATAAAAACTAGCTCTTAGGGAGGTGGTAACTGAGCTGACCACATACCTGATCCTAGCCCACAAATAATAGCAGCCGGGGAACGTGCCTACGTTGGTTCTAGACGTCTCGCGCCAGCCGGAGATCTAACTAACCCTTTCAGAGAAAATACAGACCTCACTTGCCTCCAGAGAAAGATACCCCAAAGTAGATACAGGCCCCCAACAAATAATAACGGTGAGGTAAGAGGAAAGGACAAACGTAAGTATGAACTAGATTCAGCAAAGAGAGGCCCACTAAATAATAGCAGAAATATAGAAAGCGGACTTATGTGGTCAGCGAAAAACCCTACTAAAATATCCACGCTGAATATCCAAGAACCCCCGTACCGACTAGTGGTATGGGGGGAGAATATCAGCCCCCTAAGAGCTTCCAGCAAAATCAGGAATCACATTATGAACAAGCTGGACAAAAAACAGAATAATACAAATAAACAAAAAACAAGAAAGCAGGACTTAGCTTATGTTGCAAAAATCAGGACCAGTAGACAAGAGTATAGTTCATAACAGTACCCCCCCTTTAAGGAGGGGTCACCGAACCCTCACTACGACCACCAGGGCGATCAGGATGGGCAGCGTGAAAAGCACGAACCAAATCGGCCGCATGAACATCAGAGGCGACCACCCAGGAATTATCCTCCTGTCCATAGCCCTTCCATTTGACCAGATACTGAAGCCTCCGTCTAGAGAGACGAGAATCTAAGATCTTCTCCACCACATACTCCAACTCGCCCTCAACCAAGACCGGAGCAGGAGGGTCAACAGCAGGAACCACAGGCACAATGTACCGCCGCAACAAAGACCTATGGAACACATTGTGAATGGCAAATGACACAGGAAGATCCAAACGAAAAGACACCGGATTAAGGACCTCCAAAATTCTATAAGGACCAATAAAGCGAGGCTTAAACTTAGGAGAGGAAACCTTCAGAGGGACAAACCGAGAAGACAACCAAACCAAATCCCCAACACGAAGTCGGGGACCCACACCGCGGCGGCGGTTGGCAAAACGCTGAGCCTTCTCCTGTGACAACTTCAAGTTGTCCACCACATGATTCCAAGTCCGCTGCAACCTATCAACCACAGAATCCACCCCAGGACAGTCAGAAGGCTCAACATGACCCGAGGAGAAACGAGGATGAAAACCAGAGTTGCAGAAAAATGGCGAAACCAAAGTAGCGGAACTAGCCCGATTATTGAGGGCAAACTCAGCCAATGGCAAGAAGGTCACCCAATCATCCTGATCCGCAGAAACAAAACATCTCAAATAAGCCTCCAGTGTCTGATTAGTTCGCTCCGTTTGGCCATTAGTCTGAGGATGAAAGTCAGACGAGAACGACAGATCAATGCCCATCTTAGCACAAAAAGATCGCCAGAATCTGGACACAAACTGGGATCCTCTGTCAGACACGATATTCTCAGGAATGGCGTGCAAACGAACCACATTCTGAAAAAACAAAGGAACCAGATCGGAAGAGGAAGGCAACTTAGGCAAGGGCACCAAATGGACCATCTTGGAAAAACGATCACACACCACCCAGATGACAGACATTCCCTGAGACACCGGAAGATCTGAAATGAAATCCATGGAAATGTGTGTCCAAGGCCTCTTCGGGACGGGCAAGGGCAAAAGCAACCCGCTGGCACGAGAACAGCAAGGCTTAGCCCGAGCACAAGTCCCACAGGACTGCACAAAAGCACGCACATCCCGTGACAAGGAAGGCCACCAAAAGGACCTAGCCACCAAATCTCTGGTACCAAAAATCCCAGGATGCCCTGCCAACACCGAGGAATGAACCTCGGAAATAACTCTGCTGGTCCATTTATCAGGAACAAACAGTCTATCAGGTGGACAAGAGTCAGGTCTACCAGCCTGAAATCTCTGCAACACACGTCGCAAATCAGGAGAAATGGCCGACAAAATCACTCCCTCTTTAAGAATACCAGCCGGCTCTGAGACTCCAGGAGAATCAGGCACAAAGCTCCTGGAAAGAGCATCAGCCTTAACATTTTTCGAACCAGGCAGGTATGAGACCACAAAGTCAAAACGGGAGAAAAACAATGACCAACGAGCCTGTCTAGGATTCAGGCATTTAGCAGACTCGAGATACATCAGGTTCTTGTGATCAGTCAAGACCACCACACGATGCTTAGCTCCCTCGAGCCAATGACGCCACTCCTCAAATGCCCACTTCATGGCCAACAACTCCCGATTACCAACATCATAGTTCCGCTCAGCCGGCGAAAACTTCCTGGAAAAGAAAGCACATGGCTTCATCCTGGCCCTGAGAAATAGCCAGCAAAGCCTTCTCTGCCTGAATTTCAAGATTGGGCTCCTCATAAAGCAATCCGAGCACCAGAAAAAAACGCATCAATATTCGCCAATGCCGGATCTCCTGGCGCCAATGAGAAAGCCCAATCCTGAGGGTCGCCCCGCAAGAAGGAGATAACAATTTTAACTTGCTGAGCTGAGTCTCCAGACGAACGAGGTCTCAAAGAAAGAAACAATTTACAATTATTCCTAAAATTCCCAAATTTAAATCGATCTCCAGAGAACAGCTCAGGAATAGGAATCTTAGGCTCTGACCAGAGGCGTAGCTAGGTTTCAACTTAGGGGGGGCGAAACATCTGAGTGGGCCCCTAACCAGCTAACCCTGATTACAGCTACGGTTGCGCACTCTAGTTGTGAATATAGGGGAACCTCAGAATATGACCGCACTGTTATTGAAAATAAATCTATATACAAAAACGAACATTGACTTTACCGCCATATTGTGACCATATGCAACTTTGATGGTCACAATACTCTGAGTGCCACTATAACAATAATGCTTAAGTGCCCACTTAACATTTATTAATGTCCCCTAAGTTCCCCCATGTACTGCTCCATTATACACAGTATGGTGAGCTCAAAGCTTCCTTATACACAGTCTAAGGCCCCCACAGCTCCCCAATACACAGTATGACGATTCTATAACTTCCCTATACACCGTATGATGTTCCCACTGCTCCTTTACACAGTATGATGTTCCCACTGCTCCCCTATAGATAATATGAGCCCAACGCTCCCCTATACACAGTATAATGCTGACAGAACTCCACTATAGAAAGTATAATGCCCCCCAGAGCTCCCCTATATACAGTGTAATGGGCCAACAGCTCCCATATGCACAATATGCCTTCACAGTTCCCTATACACAGTATGATGGGCCGGCAGCCCCGTCAAACAGTATGATGTCCCCCACAGTTCCCCTGTACACAGTATGATGGACCCGCAGCTCCCTTATACACAGTATGATGAGCCCACAGCTCCCTTATACACAGTATGATGGGCCTGCAGCTCCCGTCAAACAGTATGATGGGCCCACAGCTTCCTTATACACAGTATGATGGGCCCACAGCTCTTTTATACACAGCTATGTGCAAAAAGAAAAAAAAGAGCATGAACCGCACATCCCAAAATCATACAAAAATTTAAATACTGAACATGAGGTTTTCAGTTTAACATTCTGATCAGACTGTATGAAGCCCACTGCCCCTTCACGGCAAACCTCGTAGTGGGTCCTAACGCCCTAACGGAGCGGAGCCGTGCGGCGACCACCGCCACCGCGGCAATGCACCAGCAGGGCGGACGGCCTGTTGCCCCACAGCACCCATGCTGCGAGACTGAGCCCCCAAGACTCCAGACCGGAGTCTTGGGGGCTCAGTCTCGCAGCATGGGTGCTGTGGGGCAACAGGCCGTCCGCCCTGCTGGTGCATGGCCTCTGCGGCGGTGGTCGCCGCACGGCTCCGCTCCGTTAGGGCGTTAGGACCCACTATGAGGTTTGCCGTGAAGGGGCAGTGGGCTTCATACAGTCTGATCAGAATGTTAAACTGAAAACCTCATGTTCAGTATTTAAATTTTTGCCTAGCGGCTTTAGATCAACGTATGATTTTGGGATGTGCGGTTCATGCTCTTTTTTTTCTTTTATACACAGTATGATGGGCCCGCAGCTTCCTTATACACAGTATGATGGGCCCGCAGCTCCCGTATACACAGTATGATGGGCCCGCAGCTCCCGTATACACAGTATGATGGGCCCGCAGCTCCCGTATACACAGTATGATGGGCCCGCAGCTCCCTTATACACAGTATGATGGGCCCGCAGCTCCCTTATACACAGTATGATGGACCCGCAGCTCCCGTAAACACAGTATGATGGGCCCGCAGCTCCCTTATACACAGTATGATGGACTCACAGCTTCCTTATACACAGTATGATGGACTCACAGCTCCCTGTAATGATTTGGATGCCCCGGTCATTTACTCATCCTCCGGCGTATTCACTATTTTGTGGCACTGCTGCAGTGTGGCTGCTCAAACTTGTGAGCGCAGCTTCTGACTGGCCAGAAGTTAGAAGCTATGTCACAAGCGCTCAATGTAAGACTATGAGGCTATGTGCACTTGTTGCGGATTTGTGCGGACTTACTGCGGATTTCCTGTGTTTTTTGTGCAGATTTCACCTGTGTTTTACTACCTGCAGAATCCTATACATGAGCAGATGTAAAACGCTGCGGAATCCGCGAATAGAATTGACATGCTGTGGAAAATACAAGGCAGCGTTTCCGTGCGTTTTTTTCCGCACCACGGGCACTGCGGATTTGGTTTTCCATAGGTTTACATGGTACTGTAAACCAGATGGAAAACTGCTGCAGATCCGCAGCGGCCAATCCGCACCGTGTGCACATAGCCTGAGAGTGAGAAAGAGGCCAGAACGAGCCTCTCATAGACTCACATTGATTAGTGACCTCTGCGCTGCTCCATGAAACACTGGAGCCTCGGACAGGCCACAAACTGCAGGAGACGGAGCCGAGCGGAGACAAAAACAGATGATAACGCCAGAAGGTGAGTATCAGACAGGGGGCAGGGGACGGGGATTATCAGCACCGCTCCAGCAATGAAATAAAAAATAATGCTGGAGTGGTGCTGTAAATGTGATGCAGCTCTTGGTTACTGTATGCGGGCTCCTTATACTAATACTCATAAAAGACCCAGGTGGTACGTATCAAAAGCCCCCTAACCCCATCTCCAGCCTCCCCAGACAGCAAATGTTACATGATGGAGTACATATAATATCATAACAAAACATTATGATATTCAGCCCCCAGTGCCCTGTCTCCCCTTCCCCACTTCAGCCCCAATACCCCCATCATCTCACATCCATCCCTCAGTGCCCTGTCCCACCTCACCCACCTTCTGCCCTCACATTACCCCCGTGGTCTCACATTTACCCCCCAGTGCCCTGTCTCCCCTCCCCCACTTCAGTATCCAATACCCCCATAGTCTCACATCCACCCCCTCAGTGCCCTGTCCCACCTCACCCACCTTCTCCCCTCACAACACCCAAATAGTCTTACATTCACCCCCCAGTACCCTGTCTCCCCTCCCCGCAATACCCCCATGGTCTCACATTCACCCCCCAGTACCCTGTCCCCCCTCACCCACTTTTAGCCCCCACAATACCCCAACGGTCTCACAGTGACATACCTGAATTTAATAAACCTAATAAGTTCCATCTCCACTTACTGATAACGTTTGCAGGCAGGACCAGGAAGTAGTGAAATGTAAGATGTGGGCACTAGGACCCAGCGTGCCTGAGCCAATCCCAGCGTGCACAGAGTGAAGAAAACTGCAGTCGGGGAAAAGCTTCATGATCAGGTCAGAGGGGCGAAACCATTCACTGCAGGGGGGAGGCTGCAGCCGCCACTGTGCTAATAGCCAGCTTGCAGCTTGTCAGACCCTCGTCACAGAAGTGGCCCTGCCCTGGCTCCCGGTGGGCCCCTTCATGTGACAGGGCCCGGGGCAATGGCCCCCTCTGCCCCCCCAGTAGCTACGCTACTGGCTCTGACATAGGACTGCCAATAACAAAATCCTGAATGCTCTGCACACGAGCAGCAAGCTGATCCACACTAGTAATCAGAGTTTGCACATTCATGTCTGCAGCAGAGTTTCAAGCCATTCAGAGGTAAAGGGGAAGGAAGAAAAAAAAAACAAAAAAACAAAACTCAGAACTTCTTTTTTCTTTTAATCCCACTTCTGCAATGCATTAACTATTCAGTGGCCTGGCATACTGTTGTGATCCTAATGGCAGAGGATCTCAGAGTCTTCAGCAAAGTCTGCAAACATAAAAACTAGCTCTTAGGGAGGTGGTAACTGAGCTGACCACATACCTGATCCTAGCCCACAAATAATAGCAGCCGGGGAACGTGCCTACGTTGGTTCTAGACGTCTCGCGCCAGCCGGAGATCTAACTAACCCTTTCAGAGAAAATACAGACCTCACTTGCCTCCAGAGAAAGATACCCCAAAGTAGATACAGGCCCCCAACAAATAATAACGGTGAGGTAAGAGGAAAGGACAAACGTAAGTATGAACTAGATTCAGCAAAGAGAGGCCCACTAAATAATAGCAGAAATATAGAAAGCGGACTTATGTGGTCAGCGAAAAACACTACTAAAATATCCACGCTGAATATCCAAGAACCCCCGTACCGACTAGTGGTATGGGGGGAGAATATCAGCCCCCTAAGAGCTTCCAGCAAAATCAGGAATCACATTATGAACAAGCTGGACAAAAAACAGAATAATACAAATAAACAAAAAACAAGAAAGCAGGACTTAGCTTATGTTGCAAAAATCAGGACCAGTAGACAAGAGCAACCAGACAAGGACTGATTACATGGATGCCAGGCAATGGACTAAGACTCCAGGAAGTTTAAATAGAAACACCCAGAGTCTTAACGAACAGGTGACTACAAACCTGAGGAAAGAGAATCCAAGAACCATACCGCGAGTGACCACAAGAGGGAGCCCAAAAGTATAGTTCATAACAGCAACCCTAGCCCTAAGTGCAACCCTAACCCTAACCCTACCCCTAACCCTAACCCTAATGGAAAAACAAAAATAATTATATTTTCTGTATTTTATTATTGTCCCTACCTATGGGGGTGATAAAGGGGGGGGGGGTTATTTACAATTTTTTTTATTTTGATCGCTGTGATAGAACTTATCACAGCGACCAAAATGTACAGGAACGAATCTGCCGGCCGGCAGATTCGGCGGGCGCACTGCGCATGCGCCCGCCATTTTCCAAGATGGCGGCGCCCATGGAGAAGACGGCCGGACACCGGGAGGGACATCGGAGCTAGGTAAGTATGGGGGGGTGGGATCGGAACACGGGGGGATCGGAGGACCGGGGGAGCGGACAGGAGGGAGGAGGGGAGCGGACAGGAGATCGGGGCAGAAAGGACGACTGGGGAGGCGATCGGTGGTGGTGGGGGGGGCAGATCGGGGTCTCCAGCCATGGCAGATGCTATTGCAGCATCGGCCATGGCTGGATTGTAATATTTCACCATTTTCATAGGTGAAATATTACAAATCGCTCTGATTGGCTGTTTCACTTTCAACAGCCAATCAGAGCGATCGAAGCCACCCCCCCTGGGCTGAAGTACCACTCCCCCAGTCCCTGCAGATCGGGAGAAATTGGAGTTAACCCTTTCACCCGATCTGCAGGGACACGATCTTTCCATGATGCCACATAGGCGTCATGGGTCGGATTGGCACCGACTTTCATGACGCCTACGTGGCATCATGGGTCGGGAAGGGGTTAATGATTATAGACAGCATTATTGGCGGGCATTACCTTGGCGGCGGGCAAATGCGAGAGTCTCTCCACTCTCAGGATGATGCGCCGGCCTCGGTGACGTCATTAAGTCGCACGAGCGTTCAAAGCTCGCGCATGTGTTATTCTGTGACTGCGCATCGCTGCGCATCGCTGCACATCGCTACGCATTGCCGGGGAACAAAACAAAGGGGGCACCATAGTTTGGGGAACTTTCCCCGCGGCACACCCGACCATGTGTCGCGGCACACTAGTGTGCCGCGGAACACTGGTTGAAAATCACTGGCCTAACACATAGAACCTTTTGCTCCCCCTGGTGGCCAAAGTGTGAAGTGTAATGTGTGACTGTGATACCTGGTCAGGTGAACTCCTTTAGTGCCATCAGACGTACCATCACTCCCCTTAGTGGCGGAGCGACAATACTGCAACAACCAGGACTCTGGGGCACTGCACAGTGACACACAGAACAAGGGTAGGAGGCAGAACAAGGGTTAACAGGTTCTTTATGTATAAGAACAGTAATGGTACAAGCAGGGCGGTAAGGAATGTGATTGGAGGATGGGGGGAAAGTCAAATGCAATAGAATGTAACAGGTTAACTTATCAGTAGTGTTGAGCGATACCTTCCGATATTCAAAAGTATCGGTATCGGATTGGATCGGCCGATATCCAAAAAATATCGGATATCGCCAATACCGATACCCGATACCAATGCAAGTCAATGGGACACAAATATCGAAACGTAAATAAGCCCTTTCTGTCCTTCTATGTTCTGTGCCGGAGGGGGGAAGAGTGTGGGCGGTGTGTGGGTGGTGCATGGGCGGACACTGAGTGTCTGTGTCTGTGGGTGTGGTCTGTGCGGGCCTGCCAGGGATCTGTACGTGCCTTCCGGGGCTGTATGCGGCGTGCAGAGGATCTCTGCGGTGTGCCGGGGTTGCCCGAGCTCTATGCGGCGTGGGGGGGTCTCTGTGCGGCGTGCGGGGTCTCTGCAGCGTGCGGGGTCTCTGTGCGGCGTGCGGGGTGTCTCAGTGCAGGCATCGTCCGATGGGACTACAAGTCTATCTCCCGTGGAGAACGGCAGCAACAGCTCTTGCAACCGCTCTCCAGGGGACCCAGATACACAATGACAGGAGGAAGGTATCCTTCCGCATTGTATTCCTCCACCACTGTAAAAAAAAGTCCCTAGTCTCACTTTATGGCATTGTTGTATGAGAAATTTTCCCAGGCAGCAATTGCCATAAAGTGAGACTTTGAACTCAGGTAACCTCGGTGATACACTGCAGGAGCCATTGTCTCCTGTCAGTGTGTCACTGAGGGTCCTATAGAGCAGTGACATCACCCGATGTCACTGTTCTATAGGGAAGATCGTCGTGGGACACTCGTTATTAATTGGACTACGGTAGACAGGTAGTATGCGGTTTATTATTTTACGTTTTTTGCAGGCGCTGAAGTATGGTAAGTATGGTGAAATGAAGAATATTAAAACACAGCAGCTGTCTGCGTAGCCTTTCTGGCTATAAAATATAGGGGGACCCCACGTCATTTTTTGGGGGATCCCCCTATTTTAATAGCCAGTAAAGGCTACGCAGACAGCTGCGGGCTGATATTCATCGCAGGCTACAAATATTGGCCCCCGGATGTCGGCTTTCCCCCTCTGCCCACGCCATTTTTTTCCGTTATTTATTTTATTTTTTTTAATTCAACGCTCATAAAGGCCTGTTTCACACTTGCATTGGTATGGGTCCGTCGCTATGCGTCGGGCCGACGTACCGACGCACGTTGTGAAATTTGTGCACGACATGGGCAGCGGATGCAGTTTTTCAACGCATCCGCTGCCCATTCTGAAGTGCGGGGAGGAGGGGGCGGAGTTTCGGCCACGCATGCGCGGTAGAAAATGGCGGACGCGATGGACAAAAAAACGTTCACTTGAACGGTCCGCCAAAACACGACGGATCCGTTGCACGACGGACGCGACGCGTGGCCATCCGTGGCCATCCGTTGCTAGTACAAGTCTATGGGAAAAAACGCATCCTGCGGGCACATTTGCAGGATCCGTTTTTTTCCACCAGATCCGTTTTTTCCACCAGATCCGTTTCTTCCACCGGATCCGTTTTTTTCTGCCGGATCCATTTTTTCCCGCCGGATCCGTTTCTTCCGCCGGATCCGTTCTTTTCCGTCGGATCCGTTTTTTTCCGCCGGATCCGTTTTTTCCACCAGATCCGTTTTTTTCCGCCGGATCCGTTTTTTTCCGCCAGATCCGGTTTTTCTCATAGAGTTGTTTTAGCGCCGGATTGTGCCTGATGGCCACACGTTTCATCGGTTTTTGCAGGATCCGTCAAAAAAGCTGTTTCCGCCGGACGGAAAACACATACAGAGGAACGGTTTTTCTGTCCGGCGAAAAAACGCACAGCAACGGATCCAGCAAAAAACGGATGAAATAGATGTGAAATGATGAATCCAGCCTCCGAATCCGTTTTTTCATGTATGTTTCCATTCAAATCATGCACATTTTCCATTTATTTATTTCCAAAAAATGCATCAAAACCGGTCAAAAAAACGGAACGAAAACTGCATCAAAAACAGCATCAAAAACCGCATCAAAAACAGCATCTAAAACCTCACCAAAAACTGCACCAAAAACTAGCATCAAAACCTGCACCAAAAACTACATGTCGTGTTTTGGCGGACCGTCGGCATGAAAAAACTTTCAAGTGAACGTTTTTTTGTCCATCGCGTCCGACCTTTTTCTACCACGCATGCGCAGCAGAAACTCCGCCCCCTCCTTCCCGCACTTCAGAATGGGCAGCAGATGCGTTGAAAAACTGCATCCGCTGCCCACGTCGGGCACAAATTTCACAACGTGCATCGGTACGTCGGCCCGACGCATAGCGACGGACCCGTACCAACGCAAGTATGAAACAGGCCTTTATGAGCTTTGAATAAAAAAAAAACACAAAAAAAGGAAAAAAACGGCATGGGCTCCCGCCCAATTTTCTGCGCCAGAGGGGGAAAGCCGACAGCCGGGGGCCAATATTTGTTGCCTGCGATGAATATCAGCCCGCAGCTGTCTGCATAGCCTTTACTGGCTATTAAAATAGGGGGACCCCCCAAAAAAATGACGTGGGGTCCCCCTATATTTTATAGCCAGAAAGGCTACGCAGACAGCTGCGGGCTGATATTCATAGCCTAGAGAGGGGCCATGGATATTGGCCCCCTCCCGGCTACAAATACCAGTCTGCAGCCGCCCCGGAAATGGCGCATCGGTAAGATGCGCCAATTCCGGCACTTAGCCCCTCTCTTCCCACTCCCGTGTAGCGATGGGATATGGGGTAATAAGGGGTTAATGTCATCTTGCTATTGTAAGGTGACATTAAGCCGGGTTAATAATGGAGAGGCGTCAATAAGACGCCTATCCGTTATTAATCCAATAGTAAGAAAGGGTTAATAAAACACACACACATTAGAAAAAAGTATTTTAATATTCTTCATTTCACCATACTTACCATACTTCAGCGCCTGCAAAAAACGTAAAATAATAAACCGCATACTACCTGTCCGCCGTAGTCCAATTAATAACGAGTGTCCCACGACGATCTCCCCTATAGAACAGTGACATCGGGTGATGTCACTGCTCTATAGGACCCTCAGTGACACACTGACAGGAAACAATGGCTCCTGCAGTGTATCACTGAGGTTACCTGAGTTCAAAGTCTCACTTTATGACAATTGCTGCCTGGGAAAATTTCTCATAAAGCAATGCCATAAAGTGAGACTAGGGACTTTTTTCTTACAGCGGCGGAGGAATACCTTCCTCCCGTCATTGTGTATCTGGGTCCCCTGGAGAGCGGTTGCAACAGCTGTTGCTGCCGTTCTCCACGGGAGATCGTCGTGGGACACTCGTGGATTTCTGCGGACTGGGAGTATATTGGTTGTTTGTTTTTTTCATATTTTTTACAGATGACACTGGCTTCGGGGATCAAAATGACAAGTAATGGTGAGTATGTAATCTATGTTTAATGTACTGTATGTCTATATGTATGTCATGTATGTAATGTATGAATGTACTGTATGTAGTATGTATGTATGTATGCAGTATGTATGTAGTACGTATGTATGTATGTACGCAGTATGTATGTATGTAGCATGTATGTATGTAGCATGTATGTAGCATGTATGTAGCATGTATGTATGTAGCATGTATGTAGCATGTATGTAGTATGTATGTAGTATGTATGTAGTATGAATGTATGTAGTATGTATGTAGCATGTATGTAGCATGTATGTAGTATGTATGTATGTATGTATGTAGTATATATGTATGTAGTATGTATGTAGTATGTAAGTATGTATGTAGTATGTATGTAGTATGTATGTAGCATGTAGGTATGTAGCATGTATGTAGCATGTATGTCGCATGTATGTATGTAGCATGTATGTAGCATGTATGTATGTATGGAGTATTTTTTTTTTTTTTCATTCAACACATTAGCCGGATGATGGGACTACTACTGTCCCATCATTGGCTAATGTGTCGATCACTGTCAGTGTAGCAGGCATCGTCCGATGGGACTTGTAGTCCCATCAGATGATGCCCGCACTGAGACACCCCGCACGCCGTAGAGACATGCTGCACGCCGCACAGACACCCCGCACGCCGCAGACACTCCGCACGCCACGCAGAGACCCCGCACGCCGCACAGAGACACCCCGCACGCCGCACAGAGACCCCACACGCTGCACAGAGACACCCCGCACGCCGCACAGAGACACGCCGCACAGAGACACGCCGCACAGAGACACCCCGCACAGAGAAACCCCGCGCGCCGCATAGAGCCCCGGCACACACGCAGAGAGCCCCACGGTCACGCACAGACACCGCCCGCACACACGCACAGGCACACATGCAGTCTCCGCCCACGCACCGCCCACACTTCATTATACTGCATAATTTCACTATAGGAACTTCCGATTCCGATTTCCGATATCGCAAAAATATCGGAACTCGGTATCGGAATTCCGATACAGTGAATATCGGCCGATACCCGATATTTGCAGTATCGGAATGCTCAACACTACTTATCAGTCTCTGTGCGCTGGAGGAAGGCAGCTGGAAGATCCCACGGCGGCACCTCAGGCGGCGCGAGATGTCTCTGATCCGGTCCCGCAGATGAGCTATGCACTTTCTCCTGGCTACGACGAATCCTCCGGGTTCTTCGGCACTCGATCTCCTGATCCATGCACACGGTGAGGCAGAGGTGATGGACGGCGGCACAGAAGAGGAAGCAGAGAGTTCAGTAGACAAGGCCGCAGTAGAAGCACACAGTCCAGCGGACACAGCCACAGGCAGGGGCCGGTCCTCAGCAGGCACCGTAAGGATGGGACTAAGCGGTGCCTCCACGGTGGTGAGCAGAGCGAAAGTCTATACTTTATCCTGGTCACTACCCTGTGAGGAAGTCTCTCTGGGCTGAGGGTATAAAGCGTTGGCAGTCTGGCTAGCTGGGGGTATAGGCACAGCTAGCGGGCGTGGGTCCATGAAGAGGGAGTTAACTGTCTTACTACTCACAAGTTTGGTCTCCGCCAAGTGTCCTGTGTTCCCGCTCAAACTGCTGTTTAAGTCCGACCCTCCCCATCAGTCAGGTGCTCCGGTCAGTAATCTCTTCCCCCTGCAACACTGGTGACAGCCCCGACGGTTCTGGCCCAGATACGCAGGAGAGACCATCAACTTGGTTCTCCTTCCTACATGTATTTTGTACATTGATGGTAGTGGGTTGTCTCAAAGGAGCTAGGGAATAGGTAAGGGTATACTGTCTAAGGGAAATATCCACAGTATTAGTAATTAGTAGTAGTGGATATTTCCCTTAAACAGTACACCCTTACCTATTCCTTAGCTCCATTGTATTGACGCTATTCAAACCCCTATCCCTCTTCCATTGTTACCTCGTTTCCCCTTGTCTACGTGATTAAAAATTAGGGGGTCTTTTATTTATTATGTATGACGCTTATGTCACTGTTACATTTTTGTAAATATTGTCTGTGGATTATTATAACCTCAGTTTTTATATATATATACACTCACTGGCCACTTTATTAGGTACACCTGTCCAACTTCTTGTTAACACTTAATTTCTAATCAGCCAATCACATGGCGGCAACTCAGTGCATTTAGGCATGTAGACATGGTCAAGACAATCTCCTGCAGTTCAAACCGAGCATCAGTATGGGGAAGAAAGGTGATTTGAGTGCCTTTGAACGTGGCATGGTTGTTGGTGCCAGAAGGGCTGGTCTGAGTATTTCAGAAACTGCTGATCTACTGGGATTTTCACGCACAACCATCTCTAGGGTTTACAGAGAATGGTCCGAAAAAGAAAAAAAATCCAGTGAGCGGCAGTTCTGTGGGCGGAAATGCCTTGTTGATGCCAGAGGTCAGAGGAGAATGGGCAGACTGGTTCGAGCTGATAGAAAGGCAACAGTGACTCAAATCGCCACCCGTTACAACCAAGGTAGGCCTAAGAGCATCTCTGAACGCACAGTGCGTCGAACTTTGAGGCAGATGGGCTACAGCAGCAGAAGACCACACCGGGTACCACTCCTTTCAGCTAAGAACAGGAAACTGAGGCTACAATTTGTACAAGCTCATCGAAATTGGACAGTAGAAGATTGGAAAAACGTTGCTTGGTCTGATGAGTCTCGATTTCTGCTGCGACATTCGGATGGTAGGGTCAGAATTTGGCGTAAACAACATGAAAGCATGGATCCATCCTGCCTTGTATGGAGCATCTTTGGGATGTGCAGCCGACAAATCTGCGGCAACTGTGTGATGCCATCATGTCAATATGGACCAAAATCTCTGAGGAATGCTTCCAGCACCTTGTTGAATCTATGCCACGAAGAATTGAGGCAGTTCTGAAGGCAAAAGGGGGTCCAACCCGTTACTAGCATGGTGTACCTAATAAAGTGGCCGGTGAGTATATATATATATATATATATATATATATATATATATATATATATATATATAATACACTGATGACTGTTGTTTTTACTTTTAGCGAATTTGAGAAAGACCCAGGCTCGGGTCGAAACGTTAAGAAATTGCTTGAAAGAGAAAAAATCTTTTTTGCCTTCCTTCACTGATTTGTCATTTACCACTGTGGTGGTGAACTACTTTGCAGAAGAATTAAACTGTATTCTTTGAAATATTTCTCATGAGTGCAGTTGTTAACCATATACTCTTTCTCCTCCTGGACTGATCCTTCTCATTCCTAAATTTCCCAATTTGCTTAATACAGATTTTCCTATTACTGAGATAGGAGATGATGTTGATCAAAAAGTTCTATGGAAGAACTGTAAGTGTCATTTTAGGAGAACTTGCAGCAGAATGTCCGATTCTGCCTCTAGCTCCTCCCCTCTCCATATAATTTTAAAATCACCAACTGCCATTTCCTATCTTTAACAAGCAGTAAATTGCAAAAGTGCTTGTTATTTCAAGCACTATACATCAATACCCATTTTTGAAGAAGGGGAATAACCCTTTAAATGCCCTTGGATCAATTTTTCCATGCTGTTTACTAGACTACACCCACGTGAAACCACTGATGCTGTTTATGGATCACAAGTGGAGTTTTATTTTTATCCAATAGCGCTTCTATCAAGGCAAGGATCCCCCCTAGAGTTTTATATTAGGACCAGATATGTATTCATAGCTCATGACTTCTTATTAAAGGGACCTCTATGAAGTGTGATAGGATTACTATGAGTCACTTTATATTTATTTTATTTTCCTTTGCTCGCCGCTTTAGGTATTTAGACGGCTCCATCTGTTCTGCTCTGACTCACTTATCGTAAATTGGTCCCCCAGAATGAAGAGTTCTCATCACATTGCTGGATGAGCGGTATGTGACACTACATGCATTACATCAAGTGGAAAACTGGGGCTGGGCTCCACCATGGAATATGTAATCCTCGTGCTGAACACTGGAATGGCACGGCCTCTGTTCATCCTTGGAATAGACCCTGAGAAATTATTTCACGACATGGGTCCTCCCAGCTGATATTTTTGCTTCCAGGCATGCAGTGACATAATATTATCATCCATTTAAATCTTAAAGGCCCAGAAAATAACATCTAATGTTGCAAAAATATGGAAAAAAATCACTTAATAGGGAGTTCCACAAATTAAAACCACAGACTCCAATTGAGATGCATTGTCTTATGGGAGCTTCTGGTAGTCTGAAAAATCACTTTGTGTCTCATCAGAAGCTTAGGGTATGTGTACACGTTCAGGATTTACAGAAGAAAATTCTACTGCAAATCCTGATGTGTTGGTTGGAAATTATGAGAGTTATTGCTATGTATGTGGTATATTTTTTTCATGCTTAGTACACCCTTTTTTTAGACATAGATTTTATCCCACTCATTAATATGGCTGCAAAAGTTAATATGCTGCATATTTAAATCTGCTGCAAATCTGCCTAGGAAGAGACCATGGATATTGCACCCCCTCCCGGCTACAAACATCAGCACTCAGCCACCCCAGAAAAGGCGCATCTCTAAGATGCGCCAATTCCGGCACTTAGGCTCGCTCTTCCCACTAGCCCTGTAGCAGTGGCATATGGGGTAATATTTGTAAATGAATGCCAGTTAATTTTCCCTCGCTCCAGAGTTCAGCACAGGTCAGGCTGTGAGGGAGCGCAGAATCAGTGACATCAGTGCTAGTCTCTGAAGCAGCACCAACAGCATCTCATTCATTCATCAGTGGTTTACAGCCGGGGTGGTCGCATCTTGACACCGTCATGTGGGAAGAGCGAGGCTAAGTGCCAGAATTGGCGCATCTTAGAGATGCGCCTTTTCTGGGGCGGCTGAGTGCTGATGTTTTTAGCCAAGGGGTCAATATCCATGGCTCCTTAGGCTATTAATATCAGCCCACAGTTGTCTGCATAGCCTTTGCTGATTATTAATTATGGGGGACCCCACGTAATTTTTTGAGGGGTCCCACATTTTAATAGCCAGTAAACGCTAAGTATTCACCTGTGAGCTGATATTAATAGCCTGTGAAGCTCCATGGGTATTACCCCTTTCCCAGGCTATAAACATCTGCCCCCAGTCGCTGGCTTTCCCTCTGCTAGGTTTGCGGGAGCCCACACCAATTTTTTCCATAAAATAATCATTTATTAATTAAGTACATGTCCAGTAATTTGCACACACACTGTACTAATTGCATTTGTCATCTATATATCTACCTATTCTATATTTATTTACTGTATGTAATCCATCTCTTCTATCCTGCAGATGAATTACCGACTATAGTCTGTGTATATTTCTATTCTATCAATTCTATTCTAACCGGTCAGTGTGATTTTACTGTACACCGCACATGAATTACCGGCTTTTCAAAGGACACCGGTGCGTAAAATATGGACAGCACTCGCATGGTGCGAGTGCTGTGCGATTTTTTTTTTTTGCACCCATTGACTTGCATTGGCGAGTCTCATCCGAGATACGCAGCAAATCGCAGCATGCTGTGATTTTTGTCTCAGTCCGATTTCAGCTGAGAAAAAAATTGCAGATGAGATGTTACCCATTGAATAACAATGGTCAGAATGCAATCCGATTTTTTATTGGATTGCACTCATCCGTTTTTCTCGTAAATGAGTATGAGCCCTAAGGGTCTGCATATATATGCAATCGCATTATTTTAGAACTTTAGTTTTCTTTTTCCACCTGAAAATATTTCAGTTTATTTTTTAACATAATTGTACAGATAGGTGACGTTAAAAGGTGGAAAAAGTCTAAAATTATTATTTTTGGTTTGATTTTACGTAACAAAAACCTATATGGGGCGCATAGTCTTTTTATATCCACTGTCTTTTTTTAACTTCTTTTTAACCTCTTCAGGCTTCGAAAGCCGTGAAGCAGCTAAAAAAAAAGCAACCTGACCGTCCGACGCTATTGTATATATTTTTAAAAATCACACTGGTGGCAAAGTGGTTGCAAAAACTGCAAGAAAGGCGACAAAGAAGATGCTTAAGGAAAAATAAACTAAGAAATGATGTGCACAGACTCTAAAAAGGAATTGCATGACTTTACAGTTAGTGGAGTACACAAACGCGCCATAAACTTTACTTTTTAATATAGTGAGTGGAATTAATAGATTTTTTTCTCCCTTAAAAGGCAATGTATGGCTCTCTCTTTCCCTTTTACCTTCCTGTATATAGTGAATTTCATTGCTCAACTTTTATGCTGCGGAAATGAGACTCTCCCCTCCATATAGTTCTGGAGCAGAGGTGTCCACGGCAGGTGCGGATATAATCCACATGACATTTATCCTCTTCTTATCGCTTTTTCTATGCAAAACATTTCCTTATCTCACATAGAAGGTGTGAATTGTAACCTCATACATGTAGCATTGTACAATGTCATTCATATAAGTTTCCTTAAAGAAGAAGCTCACAATACACTGCTTCTCGGGGTATGTTCACCCATGGCATAATTGCTGCTGATATTACTGCATCAAAAAAAGAATGTTGGCAGGAAAAATGCTACATTTTTTACTTTCCTTATGAATATTTTTGAGCTTTTTTTAAAATTTGTATAGGTTAAAAAGTGCTGCAGAAACGTTAAAAGAATAGACATGCTGCAGTTTAAAAAAGGCTCAAACCTGCAAAGTAAAAATAAGCAGCGTATGGTCTGATTTAAGCATTTTCAGCAACAGATATTCTCATCTTCCTAATCGTCCTAAACTAAAATCTTCCTATTCTTTATCACGGAGTCGTCAACTGCAGTAATTTTCCTTTCGATCTGTAATTTACTTCTGGATTACCTGCCAAATATATGTTAGCACAAAGTAGAGGAAAAATGGAATAAATACAAGACGGCAGGATTACACTACACCAAATTTATTTGGAGATGTTTGACATGGAGATGTAGAGTTCTAGTGAAAAACGGTAGAAAAATTGGAATATTTGCTTAATTTTTCACTTTTGATTTATTGGCACAAATAAAAAAAAATTCAAAGGAGTACACATAGTTTTTAACAGTCTAGGGGAAATATAACATACAGTGGGTACGGAAAGTATTCAGACCCCTTTAAATTTTTCACTCTTTGCTTCATTACAGCCATTTGGTAAATTAAAAAAAGTTCATTTTTTTCTCATTAATGTACACTCTGCACCCCATCTTGACTGAAAAAAAACAGAAATGTAGAAATGATGGCAAATTTAATAAAAAAGAAAATCTGAAGTATCACATGGTCATAAGTATTCATACCCTTTGCTCAGACACTCATATTTAAGTCACATGCTGTCCATTTCCTTGTGATCCTCCTTGAGATGGTTCTACTCCTTCATTGGAGTCCAGCTGTGTTTAATTAAACTGATAGGACTTGATTTGGAAAGGCGCACACCTGTCTATATAAGACCTTACACCTCACAGTGCATGTCAGACCAAATGAGAATCATGAGGTCAAAGGAACTGGCCAAGGAGCTCAGAGACAGAATTGTGGCAAGGCACAGATCAGGCCAAGGTTACAAAAGAATTTCTGCAGTGCTCAAGGTTCTTAAGAACACAGTGGCCTCCATAATCCTTAAATGGAAGAAGTTTGGGACCACCAGAAGTCTTCCTAGACCTGGCCGTCCAGCCAAACTGAGCAATTGTGGGAGAAGATCCTTGGTGAGAGAGGTAAAGAAGAACCTCAAGATCACTGTGGCTGAGCTCCAGAGATGCAGTAGAGAGATGGGAGAAAGTTCCACAAAGTTAACTATCACTGCAGCCCTCCACCAGTTGGGCCTTTATGGCAGAGTGGCCCAACGGAAGCCTATCCTCAGTGTAAAGCATATGAAAGCTCACATAGATTTTGCTAAAAAAAACACGTGAAGGACTCCCAGACTATGAGAAATAAGATCCTCTGGTCTGTTGTGATGAAGATAGACCTTTTTGGTGATAATTCTAAGTGGTATGTGTGGAGAAAACCAGGCGCTGCTCATCACCTGCTCAATACAATCCCAACAGTGAAACATGGTGGTGGCAGCATCATGCTATGGGGGTGTTTTTTAGCTGCAGGGACAGGATGACTGGTTGTTATTGAAGGAAACATGAAAATGGCTGTCCACCAACGTTCACCATCCAACCTGATGGACCATCCATCCAAATATCGGGTATCGGCCGATATTTGCTGTATCGGAATTCCGATACCGAGTTCCGATATTTTTGCGATATCGGAAATCGGAATCGGAAGTGTGCGGTGCGTATGGTTCCCAGGGTCTGGAGGAGAGGAGACTCTCCTTCAGGCCCTGGGATCCATATTCATGTAAAAAATAAATAACAAAAATAAAAAATATTGATATACTCACCCCTCCGGCGGACCCTGGCTCTTAGCGGTGCCTCCGTTCCAAAGAATGCAGTGAGTGTAGGACCTGCGATGACGTCGCGGCTTGTGATTGGTCGCGTGTGCGGTCACATGAGCAGTCTCGCGACCAATCACAAGACCGCGACGTCATCGCAGGTCCTTCACTCCCTGCATTCTTAGGAACGGAGGCAGACGCTTGGACCGGTGAGAGCCGAGGCCGTCGGAGGGGTGAGTATATCAATATTTTTTATTTTTATTCTTTATTTTATACATGAATATGGATCCCCGGGCCTGAAGGAGAGTTTCCTCTCCTTCAGACCCTGGGAACCATTCTGATATTTTGTGTCCCATTGATATGCATTGGTATCGGGTATCGGTATCGGCGATATCCAATATTTTTTGGATAACGGATGATCCAATCCGATACTGATACCTTTGCATATCGGAAGGTATCGCTCAACACTACATTGCATTAGTAGGAGTTCATTATTTTTCTTGGTCGCTAATAAGTAGATTTGAGATGTGTCTTTCTTGGAACTGGAGGGACGTAAAAGCGATCCTCCTGTAAAAGGTAAGTAACGCTGAATGAGAAGCCCTTGGCATCCATGATAGCTAAGTGAGTCGCCCACCAGGGCCGTGGGGTACTCAGCACCAGGTCCGGTCGCTTTTAACGGGGATGTCACGGTGGTTCTCGATCAGTAGGGACCGACGCAGCTTAAAGGGGTTCTCTGGAGTGATGATATGGTGGCTGGATGGTTACACTTCCCACAGGTGAAGCGGGGTCCCCAGGGCTCCCAAGGTGAGGGCAGCAATGATGGTGTATGCCAATAAATAACGAAGGACACTGTATGATAGTATTTACCTGGTTTACTGATGGTAGCAGTCCATCTCAGTCCAGGGTAAAAGGTACAGGTGTCGCGGTGGTCCAGCCGGCCTGGAGGCAATAGATGAATCCCTTTTCCAGTTGAGATCCATGAGCCTTTCCTGCTAACGCTGGTGTGCGAGCTCCCTGCTGCCTGAAGCTTGCTGGCAAGGTACCCCTTCTTCCCCTGTCCTGGGACAGGTATCTGTATGGCGAGCAGCATGAGCCATTTTACAGGGTCTCTATCATGACCCATGCTCTTCAGGTGCTGCTGCATCTTCAGGTGTGGTGTGGGCAAATCACATACAATTCTTGGCCCTCTAGTTCTGTTGTGCATCCTGGAGAGCGACACAACCTCGGGCTCCCGGCGCCCGGTTTCTGCGTTCTGGCTCTAAGGGTGCCCAGTCGCAGTTCCCCTCTGAGCCCTTTATCTCCTCTGTTCCTTCCCTCTGAATCCAAGTTCAGAGCTCCCCCTTCTGGCCTGGATTTGGAATGTGTTGTGTGTGGGTGCCTTACCTGGTAAAGAGGATCCCCCTTGCCTCCAAGCATGATATAACCCTCCCCGAAAGGAAGGCAATATCACTGTAACAACCGGTCACCTGGGGTGTTACATAAGTATAACTTTATTTTCTTCTTGTTTTTCCATAAAATAGATGAGCGAATCTATTTGAGCTGAATTAATGCATTTTAAGAAATTTGCTGGATCCAGCAAATTCAAACAAATCACCATAAAAATGACTGCTACACCCATTTTACACAGAGGAATAGACTGCATCAGCAAAAGCATTTTCACCTGACCTCAGGCACAGGCCCATAATGTCTTACAGCAATCACATCACATGATATGGCCCACACAATCAGAAAGGACTATCATAGTCTGTATAAAAGCCGAGGCAGAGAATTCAACATCCACTTTAGGGTGAATCTGGATAGTGAGAAAATGTCAGAGCTTTAAGGCCACGTTCACACTTTGCGGGTTCCTCTGCGGGTTAATCCCGCAGCGGAATTGATAAATCTGCAGGGCAAAACCGCTGCGGTTATCCCTGCAGATTTATCGCGGTTTGTTCCGCGGTTTCCGCTGCGGGATTACTCCTGTACTATTGATGCTGCATATGCAGCAATATGCAGCATCAATAGTAATGTAAAAAATAATAAAAATCGGTTATACTCACCCTCTGACGTCGCGATCTCCTCGGCGCTGCAAGCGGCTGTGCCGACAAGGACCTTCGTGATGTCACGGTCATGTGACCGCGACGTCACCACAGGTCCTGTTCGGCACAGCAACTGAGACCGGACGCCGCGGGCAGCGCTGAGAGGTGAGTATAGCATTATTTTTTATTTTAATTCTTTTTTTTACACCAAAATATGGTTCCCAGAGCCTGGAGGAGAGTCTCCTCTCCTCCACCCCGGGTACCATCGGCACATTATCCGCTTAACTTCCCGCAACGTGGGCACAGCCCCATGCGGGAAGTGAGCGGATCAATGCATTTCTATGGGTGCAGAATCGCTGCAATTCTGCACCAAGAAGTGACATGCTCCTTCTTTTTTTCCGCAGAAAAGCCGCGCGGCTTTTTCCGCGGAAATCCGCAGCATGTGCACAGCGGGTTTTGTTTTCCATAGGGTAACATTGTACTTTACCCTGCATGGAAAACTGCTGCGGATCTGCAGTGTCAAATCCGCTGCGGATCCGCGGCAAAACCCGCAAAGTGTGAACATAGCCTTAACAGTAGAGATAGAGAGAAAGCCATAAAAGAATGAAAAAAAATCATAAAAATAAAAACAAAGAAGCAAACAGATCAATCAAACTGTGATCACAAGTGGTTTAAAATCTTCAATTAATTTTCTCGGTGAGAGTTTTGATCATGTTGATACAATTTTTTTAAAACACAAATTCACAATAATTAAAGAATGGTTTGTCCCAAAAGAGATACCAAAAATTCCAGAAGTGTGTTCTCCTCTGTCCTTTGGCTTTAAAATAGATGTCAATCTGTTTCCAGCCTATTTTTCAAAGGAGAATTTAAATGGAGCCTTTAAATGTTTGCGTTGACCTCTAGGGTTTCTCTGGTAGAAGAACAGCTGTTTTAAGTCTTGAAGCTTCTGACAAACCTTTGTGAGGGCCATGGCAGAGCCGGCTGATCCCAGAACAAGATTAGGACAAATAGGGAATCTATGAATGTCTCTGTGTCACTGACATTGATTAAGAAGTCCTGTTCAATATGGCGCAGTGCAAGTTACATGGCCAAATATTTGACTTGGCCGATCGTGGAGGTATTTGCTCATTGGTCAGCAAATAACATCTTCCTCCATTAAAGCTGAATGGATAACAAAGCCAAGAAAACAGGAGAAGGTAAGATAATACTCTTGTATATATTTTCCTCATTAAGTGTTTGACTGAAGCATTTGTCTAAAAAGTTTGCCCATTACAGGGGTTTCCTGTCATAGACAACCCCTTTTCAAATGGCTAGTGTTTTTTGCGTTAATGAAAGAGCTTGACAATTGCAGACCTCATATTTAGTTTCACAGTACAGGAACCCAGGGCTGGTCTTAGGTCTTGTGGTAAATATTAACTGCCCTTTTTAAAGGAGGAAGTCTTGGCGAAATGGGAGCCAAGACTTTTGAAAATGACAAATTTTAACCAGTATACCATGTGAGATATAGACAGCAATCTCAGTGTCTCCAATGTGATGTGTATAAAGCCATCTCGGCGTCTTTTATGTTATATATATACAACAGTTTCAGTGTCTCCTATGTGATGTGTATACAGCAGTTTTGATGTATCATATGTGGTGTATATACAGTTGTCTTGGTGTCTCCTATTTGACTTATATACATCTGTCTAAGTGTCTCCTATGTGATGTATATACAGCAGAACCTCAGTGTTTCCTATGTGATGTATTTACACCAGTCTCAGTGTCTCCTATATGATGTATACAGCTGTCTTGGTGTTTCCTATGTGATGTATATACAGATGTCTAGGTGTCTCCTATGTGACGTACATACAGCTGTCTCGAGGTCTACTCTGTGATGTATATACAGCAAACTCTGTGTGTCCTATGTGATGTATTTACAGTAGTCTTAGTGTCTCCTATGTGATGTATACAGCTGTCTCAGGATCTCCTATGTGATGTATATACAGCAGACTCTCAGTGTCTCCTATATGATGTATTTATAGCAGTCTCGGTGTCTCCTATATGATGCATTTACAGCAGTCTCGGTGTCTCCTATATTATGTATTTACAGCAGTCTCGGTGTCTCCTATATGAAGAATGCAGCTGTCTTGGTGAGTCCTAGGTGATGAATATACAGCAGACTCAGTATATCCTAACATTTACTTGTATAGCACTATTACCATGAACATTTTTATTACATTACTTTTTGTGTATGGATTTCTTATTTGATGACTGTATGTTTGTATAATGTGGCCACCATGAGGCACAAACAGAAGGCACTGCACAGGTACTGTCCAAGGTAAGGCCGGCCCTAGAGGAACCTTCAACAACTTTATCATTGGACACGAGACAACCTTCAATAGTGGGATCTAATTCAACCTGGACAAATGTTTACATGGCATTTATATGTAACAGATATTAGATGACAACTCACAGCTGTTAATGGCACATTATTATTTACAGTGGGGGGGGGGAAGGAATGTTGTGAGACTGATATAAGTAATAAACTAAAGTAAGGGGAAATGAAAATTATTTTCTTTTAAGAGTAACTATCATTTTTTTATTTTTTATAACTCAATAGTGCACCGGAAAATAATAAACTTTGTTGAGTATCTTTTTAGGGAAATCTGCCTCTTTCTCTTCCTGGACTGATCTTTCAGTCTCAAAATGTGTCTCTGATGAATAGAGATTTTCCCATTACTGAGATAAGTGATGACAGTTGGTGCTGATAAAAGTTCTACGGAGACCTGTAACTGTTGTTTCAGAATGTCTGTCTGACTGCAGATTCTCCCCTCCTCTCTCCATAGGATTTTAATGGCACCAACTGTTATCTATCTCATTAATTAGAAAAACTATTGTCGCTGAATACAGATTTTACAGCTTTTACCCATGAATTGAGAGTGAAATTTCAGTCCAGGAGAAGAAAGAAGCAGATTTCTCTTATAAGATATATTACAAAATGGCTTATATTCAAGTGTATTTTGGATTAATTAACTAAAAATTAAAATGATGGTTACTCTCTAACCAAAAGTAGTACAAGCATGTTCACACTTTGCATTTTTGCAATGTTTTTTTCTACACCAAAAATCAGAGTGTTGGAAGGAAAAATGCTCAATAAAAAAATGTGCATTTTTGTCACCTTTTTACATGCGATCCTCACCCATTCATTTTAACGGAAAAACAAAGTACGGTAAGTTTCAAAATACACAGCGTATGCATGAGATTTCAGAAATCTCATGGATTATACTGCTAATTGGAAAACACTGCATGTATCACGCACCAAATGCACTGCAGAAAATATGCAGCAAAAAACGCCAATTGTGAACATACCCTAATTTTCATCAGTAGAGCTAGCCATAGATAAAGGATTATTGGTAACTAAAATCTATTAATTCCGACCATTGAGAATCTGCTTCATCTGCTTTCACAGATACCACTCGTACCTATGATACTCTATTGGGCCGTCTACATGACCCATTTTTTTCCTTAGACCGACTGGTCAGCAGAGAAAATTGGAGACATGTCCGATTTTGATCCAAGTGTCAGATGATCAAAATGCAATGCAAGTCAGTGGGTCCGATTTTTATGTACTGACAGAATAGAGAAGGTGGAGAAACTTTTTCTTTCTCTCGTCCGAGAAAAATTGATAGCAGCACACTGATCAAACTCTGATCCAAATAATTGGACTGTTTTTCTCGAATGTGCAGAAATCGGTCGTGTGACCCAACCCTTACAGTGACAGCTTCCTTGAAAGTTAAAGTCTATAGTCAAACAAAGATGGTTTGCTTAATAAGTTTCACACATAACTGGGAACAGGAACCACAGGCATGAGGGAAGCAGAGTAAAACAAGACAGAATTCAGGTAATAGGTTTCAGGCAGGATAAACATGTAGTACAGTAGAAGACATTATCATAAAATTGATGTCCTCTTGTAAGGGGTGTTGCACACCCGTCCCGGTATCCCAGGCTCCACTTCCTTCCCCAGTGTTTGTTGCACCAGGTTACGCTCCACATCCGGTTTTGTAGGTTGTCCAGTGTGGGATCAGTGACATCATCTTCTTGAACCTATGTAAGTCCCATTTAGACATGCACCTGTGTCTTGGGATTGAGGCTCTAGACCTCTATGTTTGGTGTGCTCCACAATCGGTGATTTTTGTTTGTGTTTCCAGTTGCATTTCATTCCTGTTGGGTTCCACTTCATCCGTCCTGCTGCTCCTGAGATCCCTCAGTGTGACAAGTCCTTGCTGCCCACTTGTCTTCCAGTTGCTGCATCATTGCTCAGGGTCCGTGTGGCCACCTGGACCTGGGAATTAGAGGTTCCCCCAACAATTGCTCATTCAGACATGAGTGATTTTCCTGGTACAAAGAAAAACGCTCCGACTTTCCTTTGTGTTTTTGATCAGAGTCATCAGAGCTTGGTCAGTGTCAGTTCTTATCATCACAGTTTGGTCAAAGTTTCTTCAATTGTTCATGTTTTGAGAAAAAAAGAGGTTTCTAAAGCTTCTCCTGTCTAACAGTCAATGAAGATCAGACAGCACATGTAGATGACATCTGAGTGCTGTCTGATTTTTTTCACTGACCCATAAACTTGCATCGCCAATTTTTGATCCAAGACTCGGATCAATATGGAGACCATCCTTTTGGGTAGACTACTTAGTCCAAGGAAAATATCAGACACGTGAACTACCCCATAGATCATCAGGTACGAGTGCTATCCGTGAAAAACACACAGCTCTCATACAAGAAAAACTAATGTCTGAATGAGCATTTAGGCTGAGGGACTTATCCTTCAGCACAACATGGGGCTTGGATTTTTGCGAAGGTATTTTGTGAAGTGTATTGGCTAGAAGAATCCAATGTTATTTCATGGCAAAAAAAATTTGAAGATTTCGCTGAGGATTTGCATTAGAATTTTACAAACATTGAAAGTGGTGAAAAAAATAAAAATTAATTTCGATGTTGAAATTTTGTCAGTTTCCGTACGCAAGACTGGTACTGTCTTCCACTTATATGGAAGCATTTCTGCAGCATTTTTGCTACCTATGCTTTTACCCTTAATACTTGGTAATATAAAATTATGGAAATATTAATTGAAGGTTGGGGGAAAAGGTAATTTTAGATCCTGTCTGTAGAGTTTGCTCCACTGAGGAATATTTGTGGAGCGCCTTAAACACCTTAGTGTCATGGTTCCCAATGGCAAGGGAACGTAAGAAACATATAAATAACGAACGAGCTCTCGGGTGATGGAAACTCGAGTTGACCGTGAGCTAAATCTACCACACAACTAATAGTAGCCAGGGAGCATACCTACGGCTTCCTAAATTCCACGCGCCAGCCGGAGGACTAACTAAGCCTGGTAGAGGAAGAAACAGACCTGGCTTACCTCTAGGGAAATACCCCAAAAGATGATAGCAGCCCCCCACATGTAATAACGGTGAAATAAGAGGAAAAGACATACACAGTATGAAAGTAGATTTAGCAAAGAGAGGTCCACTTACTAGATAGCAGAAGGATACAAAAGAGGACTTCACGGTCAACTGAAAACCCTTTCAAAAAACCATCCTGAAATTACTTTAAGACTCCTGTGTCAACTCATGACACAGGAGTGGCAATTTCAGCCCGCAAGAGCTTCCAGCTACAGAGAATTACAAAAACTGCAAACTGGACTAAAGATACAAAACAAAAGGACAAAGTCCACTTAGCTGATCAGCAGACTAGTAGCAGGAACATGCAACCGAAGGCTCTGGTTACAATGATGACCGGCAAGGAAATGACTGGAGAGCAAGGCTAAATAGGAAACTCCCAAACGCTGATGGAAGCAGGTGAACAGAAGCAGCAAAGTGCAAACAAGTCACCAGTACCACCAGCAACCACCAGGGGAGCCCAAAAAGCGGATACACAACAGTACCCTCCCCTTAAGGAGGGGGCACTGAACCCTCACAAGAACCGCCAGGGCGATCTGGATGAGCCCTATGAAAGGCACGAACCAAATCCGAGGCATGAACATCAGAGGCAGTTACCCAAGAATTATCTTCCTGACCATAGCCCTTCCATTTAACCAGATATTGAAGTCTCCGTCTGGAAATACGGGAGTCCAAGATCTTTTCTACCACGTACTCCAATTCACCCTCCACCAGCACAGGAGCAGGAGGTTCAGTAGAAGGAACCACCGGTATCTCATATCTCCGCAACAGCGACCGATGGAACACATTATGGATAGCGAAAGATGCCGGGAGGTCCAAACGAAAGGAGACAGGGTTAAGAATCTCCAAAATCCTATAAGGACCGGTGAACCGAGGCTTAAATTTAGGAGAAGAAACCCTCATAGGGACAAAACGGGAAGACAACCACACCAAGTCCCCAACACGACGACGGCGGTTAGCAAACTGCTGAGTCCTCTCCTGGGACAATTCCAAATTATCCACCACTTGTCCCCAAATCTGATGCAACCGATCCACTACCGCATCCACTCCAGGACAATCCGAAGATTCAACCTGACCAGATGAAAAACGCGGATGAAACCCTGAATTGCAAAAGAAAGGAGAAACCAAAGTGGCAGAACTAGCCCGATTATTAAGAGCAAACTCCGCCAACGGCAGAAAGGCAACCCAATCATCCTGATCCGCAGACACAAAACACCTCAAATAAGTCTCCAAAGTTTGATTAGTTCGTTCCGTCTGGCCATTGGTCTGAGGATGGAATGCAGACGAAAAAGACAAATCAATGCCCAACCTGGCACAGACTGCCCGCCAAAATCTAGACACGAACTGGGTACCCCTGTCAGAAACGATGTTTTCCGGAATACCATGCAGGCGAACCACATTTTGAAAAAACAGAGGGACCAACTCAGATGAGGAAGGCAACTTAGGCAATGGCACCAAATGAACCATTTTAGAAAAACGGTCACACACCACCCAGATGACAGACATCTTCTGAGAAACAGGGAGGTCCGAGATAAAGTCCATAGAGATGTGCGTCCAAGGCCTCTTCGGAATAGGCAAGGGCAACAACAACCCACTAGCCCTAGAACAACAAGGCTTGGCCCGAGCACACACATCGCAAGACTGCACAAAAACACGCACATCTCGAGACAGGGAAGGCCACCAGAAGGATCTAGCCACCAAATCTCTGGTGCCAAAAATTCCCGGATGACCTGCCAGAGTAGAAGAATGAACTTCTGAGATGACTCTAGTGGTCCACTCGTCAGGAACAAACAGTCTACCAGACGGACAACGATCAGGTCTATCCGCCTGAAATTCTTGCAAAGCACGTCGCAAATCAGGAGAGACAGCAGACAAAACCACTCCATCCTTAAGGACACCAGCAGGTTCAGAATTCCCAGGAGAGTCAGGCTCAAAACTCCTAGAAAGAGCATCTGCCTTCACATTCCTAGAACCCGGTAAGTACGAGACCACAAAATTAAACCGGGAAAAGAACAACGACCAACGTGCCTGTCTAGGATTCAGGCGCCTGGCAAACTCCAAATAAATTAAATTCTTGTGATCAGTCAAAACTACCACCTGATGTTTGGCACCCTCAAGCCAATGACGCCACTCCTCAAATGCCCACTTCATGGCCAAAAGCTCCCGATTACCAACATCATAGTTTCGCTCGGCGGCCGAAAATTTTCGCGAAAAGAACGCACAAGGTCTCATCACTGAGCAGTCGGGACTTTTCTGCGACAAAACCGCCCCCGCTCCAATCTCGGAAGCATCGACCTCAACCTGAAAGGGAAGGGAAACATCAGGCTGGCGCAACACAGGGGCAGACAAAAAGCGGCGCTTAAGCTCCCGAAAGGCCTCCACGGCAGAAGGGGACCAATTGGCAACATCAGCACCCTTTTTAGTCAAATCCGTCAGAGGTTTAGCAACGCCAGAAAAACCAGCTATAAATCGACGATAAAAATTAGCAAAGCCCAAGAATTTCTGGAGACTCTTCAGAGAAGTAGGCTGCGTCCAGTCGTAAATAGCCCGAACCTTGACAGGGTCCATCTCAATAGAAGAAGGGGAAAAAATGTACCCCAAAAAGGAAATTTTTTGAACCCCAAAAACACACTTTGAACCCTTTACACACAAAGAATTCTCCCGCAAAACCTGAAAAATCCTCCTGACCTGCTGAACATGAGACTCCCAGTCATCAGAAAAAATCAAAATATCATCCAAGTACACTATCATAAATTTATCCAAATATTCACGGAAAATATCATGCATTAAGGACTGAAAGACAGAAGGTGCATTAGAAAGGCCGAAAGGCATTACCAAATACTCAAAATGGCCCTCAGGCGTATTAAATGCGGTTTTCCACTCATCCCCCTGCTTAATTCGCACCAAATTATACGCCCCACGAAGATCAATCTTAGAGAACCACTTAGCCCCCCTTATGCGAGCAAACAAATCAGTCAGCAAAGGCAACGGATACTGATATTTGACTGTAATTTTATTCAGGAGTCGATAATCAATACAAGGCCTCAGAGAGCCATCCTTTTTAGAGACAAAGAAAAAACCGGCTCCTAAAGGTGATGAAGAAGGACAAATATGTCCCTTTTCCAGGGACTCCTTAATATACTCGCGCATAGCAGCATGTTCAGGTACAGATAGGTTAAACAAACGACCCTTTGGAAATTTACTGCCAGGAATCAGATCTATGGCGCAATCACAATCCCTGTGAGGAGGGAGTGAACCAATCTTAGGCTCTTCAAAAATATCATGATAATCAGACAAAAATGCCGGAATCTCAGATGGAATAGATGACGAAATGGGCACCATAGGAGTGTCCCCATGAGCCCCCCGACATCCCCAGCTTAACACAGACATAGCTTTCCAGTCAAGGACTGGGTTATGAGACTGTAACCATGGTAATCCAAGCACCAAAACATCATGTAAATTGTACAACACAAGGAAGCGAATCACCTCCTGATGGTCTGGAGTCATACGCATAGTCACTTGCGTCCAGAACTGTGGTTTATTACAAGCCAAAGGTGTAGAATCAATACCCTTCAGAGATATAGGGACTTCCAGAGGCTCTAAATCAAACCCACAGCGCCTGGGAAAGGACCAGTCCATAAGACTCAGAGCGGTGCCAGAGTCCACATAGGCATCCACGGTAATAACTGATAATGAACAAATCAAGGTTACAGACAAAATAAATTTGGACTGTAAAGTGCCAATTGAAATAGACTTGTCAACCTTCCTAGTACGTTTAGAGCATGCCGATATAACATGAGCAGAATCACCACAATAGAAGCATAACCCATTTTTACGCCTATAATTCTGCCGCTCGCTTCTGGACATAATTCTGTCACATTGCATTTTCTCTGGCGTCTCTTCAGAAGATACCGCCAAATGGTGCACGGGTTTGCGCTCCCGCAAACGCCGATCAATCTGAATTGCCATTGTCATGGACTCATTCAGACCTGTAGGCGCAGGGAACCCGACCATAACATCTTTAACGGCATCAGAAAGGCCCTCTCTGAAATTTGCCGCTAAGGCGCACTCATTCCACTGAGTAAGCACAGACCATTTACGAAATTTTTGGCAGTATATCTCAGCTTCATCTTGCCCTTGAGATAGGGCTATCAAAGCTTTTTCAGCTTGAATCTCCAAATTAGGTTCCTCATAAAGCAACCCTAAAGCCAGGAAAAATGCATCCACATTGAGCAACGCAGGATCCCCTGGTGCCAATGAAAATGCCCAATTTTGAGGGTCACCTCGCAGCAAAGAAATTACAATCTTAACCTGCTGGACAGGATCTCCTGAGGAGTGAGGTCTGAGAGAAAGGAATAATTTACAATTATATTTGAAATTCAGAAACCGAGATCTATCTCCGGAAAACACCTCTGGTGTAGGGATTTTAGGTTCAGAAATAGGAGTATGCATAACAAAATCTTGTAAATTTTGAACCTTCGTAGCAAGATTATTTAAACCTGCAGCCAAACTCTGAGGATCCATCTTTAAACAGGTGAGCTCAGAGCCATTCAAGGATTATAAGGAGAGAAAGGCAAAGGCAGTAATTAGAGCTGAAATACAACTGATCCAACTATGGAGCAAGCATAGGGAAAAAGAAAAAAAAAATTTTTACAGACTTCCTTTTTCTCTCCTTTCTTCTGCCAATAAGTTTAACACATGGCCGGTCATACTGTCATGGTTCCCAATGGCAAGGGAACGTAAGAAACATATAAATAACGAACGAGCTCTCGGGTGATGGAAACTCGAGTTGACCGTGAGCTAAATCTACCACACAACTAATAGTAGCCAGGGAGCATACCTACGGCTTCCTAAATGCCACGCGCCAGCCGGAGGACTAACTAAGCCTGGTAGAGGAAGAAACAGACCTGGCTTACCTCTAGGGAAATACCCCAAAAGATGATAGCAGCCCCCCACATGTAATAACGGTGAAATAAGAGGAAAAGACATACACAGTATGAAAGTAGATTTAGCAAAGAGAGGTCCACTTACTAGATAGCAGAAGGATACAAAAGAGGACTTCACGGTCAACTGAAAACCCTTTCAAAAAACCATCCTGAAATTACTTTAAGACTCCTGTGTCAACTCATGACACAGGAGTGGCAATTTCAGCCCGCAAGAGCTTCCAGCTACAGAGAATTACAAAAACTGCAAACTGGACAAAAGGTACAAAACAAAAGGATAAAGTCCACTTAGCTGATCAGCAGACTAGTAGCAGGAACATGCAACCGAAGGCTCTGGTTACAATGATGACCGGCAAGGAAATGACTGGAGAGCAAGGCTAAATAGGAAACTCCCAAACACTGATGGGAGCAAGTGAACTGAGACAGTAAAGCACACACAAGTCACCAGTACCACCAGCAACCACCAGGGGAGCCCAAAAAGCGGATACACAACACCTTAGACATAATTAGAGGTATTTACTAAGTGTTGCTCAAGTAAATTGGAAGGCAATTACGGTACTTAATGACAAATTAGCAATTATGGTGATTTAATAGGAATGGCTCGAGTGTCTTGGAGTGAAGCTGATGTGATTGTGTCTGGGATACGTCATTACAACAATATTCCTAAATTAGCATTGCACTAGCAGACGAGACAATATTTTCCACAGAAACCTTTAGATATTGGAGGTTTTCTGTTCACTTTTGGAAATATTCCCAGACCAAACTGGTACACTGTCCTCTTTGTCCAATATATGATCCATTACTTTTCAGTGTAAATGTATTCCACGCCATTTTCAGTGGCCTCTTTATGCCACCCAAATATCTAGGTACATTTTGGACTATAGTAATTCCACGTGCTGATGAATCACCTCTGACTCTTTTGGATACTCCACATATCTGATTCTGTCTGATGTCTGATACCTGAATCTTGGCCTAGTCAACTATTCTCACGTGTCTTTCAAGTTAGAGCACATTTGATCCTTCGATTTTTGACGTGTTGGACCATGATCTCCAATCTCCATCTCTTCATTCTACCCTCCCAGCAATCAATGGAGAAGGACTTTCTAGTCAGAAGAATAGATAGAACAAGGAAGAGGAAGGCCATCAACCAAATGGCTTGGTACAAGCAAAATAATGATGGAGAAGACTCTGGCGGACCTATCTAGGCTTGCACAGAATCGATCTTCCTAGCTGGTTGCTGCAGTGATGTTGCCTTCCCTTCGGGGAGGGTGATGTCACGCTTGGAGGCAAGGGGGATTCTTTCTATCAGGTAAGGCACTTACATTAAACACATCCGAATCTAGGCCAGGAAGGAGAGCTCTGAACCCGGATTCAGGGGAGCGTCCCTTAGCTATATGTATCCTGGTCAGGAGGAGGAGCTAGTTAGTTTGTAGAGAGTCTGAGAGAGTGCGGAGAGTAGAAGGACGTCTGGAGCAGACATAGGGGCCGAGCAGCCACGAGGGAGCTGCTACCCCTGGAAAGAGTGAGAAGCAGAAGGAGAGTTGAATTGTGAAGGAAATGAGGGGGAAGAAGCACAGTGGAGGAAAGGGCTCAGGAGAGGAACAGCAGAAGGACACCCTCAGAGCCAGAGCACAGAAGCCGGGTACCGGGAGCCCGAGGTCGTGTTGTTCTCCAGGACACACGACAGAACCGGAGGGCATAGTACTATATGTCAATTGCCTGTAACAAGTCTGAGGTGAAGCAGTAACCCTAGGAGGCGGGTCATCTAAGAGATCCTATAAACAGGCTCAAACTGCCTATGGTACAGACATCTGTCTTAGGACAGGAGAGAGGGGACCCTGTCAGCAAGCTTTAAGCCTCAGGGACCTCACCATCTGGTGCAAGTAGGAAAGGCTTACGGACCTCACTTGGGAGAGGGATCTCCTATTGCCTCCAAGCCGGCCGGACTACGGCTACCCTACACCTGGTACCCTGGACTGAGGACTGCTACCATCAGTAAACCAGGTAAAAGACTGCAAACTCTGTGTCCTCCACTTATTCGACGGCTTACACCATCTTGTGATACATTTGGGAAGCCCTGGGGACCCCACTTCACCTGTGGGAAGAGTTACCATCTTGCTGCAACAACATCACCCCAGAGGACCCCTTTAAGCAGCGTCGGTCTCTACTGACCGAATACTACAGGTGGCATCACAAACAATAGACATTACAAATCCCTTTAAATACCTTCCCCTTTAATTGTATACCCAGGGCCACGGACCGGGTCGCAGCCACAGTGACATCCCCTTTAAGACCCGGTACCGAGTACCCCGATGCCCTGCCGGGGTGCTCCACTTTCTCCACTCATGCAAGTTGTCCAAGTATATTTGACCTGGCCATATATCCTGATAGCAGCCGAAGTTGTGATAAAATCAGGTGCTATAGGTAACCAAGTAATTCTTTTCCTGGCTATCACAGCAAAATCCTGAAAGTGCCGACCCTTAGGGCTTGAGCACATGATTGTTTAAATGGGACGAGTGCTACCGATTTTATTCTAGGGACTATGCACATGGCCAATTTTTTTTTTCTCGAACTGAGTGATCTGAGGAGAAAAGATCACAGAGTGCATTATTTGCATTCGAGCTTCGGATGGCTCTCACTCATCCAAGTCTATGGGTCCAAAAAAAAAAATCGGACTGCAATCGGATGACATCCTACGGAATGTGCTGCGATTTTCACTGACAGACATAATGGAGAAGGTGGAGAACCTTTTTTTTCTCTCCACCTCTGAGAAAATCGGATCAGATTCTGATGAGAGCCTGATTAGCATAAATCAGACTGGTTTTTTCGGATGAAGAAAAAAACGGTTGTGTGATCCGAGCCTTAAAAGGATGATAAGTTGGGGCCATCTTCTGATAACAGGGCTGATGAAGTCAGGCTATCAGTGTGTTGGTACTGTTAGCTTAGCAATGGTGCATATTCGAGGGTGGTCATCAAAGTAATCTCCAACAACATAATTTAGGTAGCCCAGACCAACCTTGAGGATCACTTTTAGTTCTGGTACAGGTTCCTGGTTCTTGGTGTTCAAATTGTCCTCAAAAGACTGTGAAAGTTGCGTCTTGCACAAGTGCAATAAAAATGTTGGCACAGTTCATCAAGGAAGTCTTCACGCTGCATTCATGCATTGCCCTAATTGTGGTTTAGGGTCAAGCTGGGTAAACAATTGTCCTGACAAAGGAATCATTCCCCGTGTAGTAATGTTGCCTACAGACGCTTTCTTGGTCAGCACGACAGGCGGCACGACCATCGAATAACATCTTCTCCGTGCAACATGATATCACTGAGCAAATGAAAAATGGATGAATTTTATATGTGCTTGGAGAAAAACAATTCTCCTTTTTTAAAAATGGGAAATAATTAGCAGGACACAAGTGACAGTCTATCCCAGTGTAAAGCTCTCTGCCAGCTGCTGTGAGTAGGGTCTTCAAAGCTTCTTCCAGGAATGTGTGGCATAGATGTAGAACGCTGGTGGCAGCTGAAGCGGGTGGAGTTGGTTTTCAATCCGCCACCATGTAATGGTAAACAGCAGTTCAATTTGTTTCACATCACCAAGGACAAGACATTACTGATGAAGGAGCAATTCATGAAAGACAGCGACATCTCAGCTCTAACGGGAGGGAATTGTACATAGGCCCAAGTAAGTCTAACATAGTCCCGTGCTGTTCCTTCCATAGACAATGGACAGCAATTTGCAGGCAGGATCATCACTTAAGGTACCTTCACACTAAACGATATCGCTAGCGATCCGTGACGTTGCAGCGTCCTGGCTAGCGATATCGTTGAGTGTGACAGGCAGCAGCGATCAGGATCCTGCTGTGATGTCGCTGGTCGTTGAAGAAAGTTCAGAACTTTATTTGGTCGTCAGATCGGCGTGTATCGTCGTGTTTGACACCAAAGTAACGATACCAGCGATGTTTTACACTGGTAACCAGGGTAAACATCGGGTTACTAAGCGCGGCCCTGCGCTTAGCAACCCGATGTTTACCCTGGTTACCCGGGGACCTCAGCATCGTTGGTCGCTGGAGAGCGGTCTGTGTGACAGCTCTGCAGCGATCAAACAGCGACGCTGCAGCGATCGGCATCGTTGTCGCTATCGCTGCAGCGTCGCTTAATGTGAAGGTACCTTTAGTTAATGAAGGATGGGGGGAGAGTCAGATCAGTACCCCTTGCTTGCTAATTTTGTAAAAGCAACAGCAAAAATAAAATTCCCATGCAGGTTCACTATACTTGCAAACTATAACAACATATTGCTCCTCTGCACAAGAATATAACTAGTATAATATGGTCCCCTATGTACAAGAATATAACTACTATAATACTGCTCCTATGTACCAGAATATAACTACTATAATACTGACCCTATGTACAAGTATATAACTACTATAATACTGCCCCTATGTACAAGAATATAACTACTATAATACTGCCCCTATGTACAAGAATATAACTACTATAATACTGCCCCTATGTACAAGAATATAACTACTATAATACTGCCCCTATGTACAAGAATATAACTACTATAATACTGCTCCTATGTACAAGAATATAACTACTATAATACTGCTCCTATGTACCAGAATATAACTACTATAATACTGACCCTATGTACAAGTATATAACTACTATAATACTGCCCCTATGTACAAGAATATAACTACTATAATACTGCTCCTATGTACAAGAATATAACTACTATAATACTGCTCCTATGTACAAGAATAAAACTACTATAATACTGCTCCTATGTACCAGAATATAACTACTATAATACTGCCCTTATGTACAAAAATATAACTACTATAATACTGCCCCTATGTACAAGAATATAACTACTATAATACTGCTCCTATGTACAAGAATATAACTACTATAATACTGCTCCTATGTACAAGAATATAACTACTATAATACTGCTCCTATGTACAAGAATATAACTACTATAATACTGCTCCTATGTACAGGAATATAACTACTATAATACTGCCCCTATGTACAAGAGTATAACTACTATAATACTGCTCCTATGTACAAGAATATAACTACTATAATACTGCTCCTATGTACAAGAATATAACTACTATAATACTGCTCCTATGTACAAGAATATAACTACTATAATACTGCTCCTATGTACAAGAATATAACTACTATAATACTGCCCCTATGTACCAGAATATAAGTACTATAATACTGCTATGTACAAGAATATAACTACTATAATACTGCACATATGTATAAGAATATAACTACTATAATACTGCTCCTATGTACAAGAATATAACTACTATAATACTGCTCCTATGTACAAGAATATAACTACTATAATACTGCCCCTATGTACAAGAATATAACTACTATAATACTGCTCCTATGTACAAGAATATAACTACTATAATACTGCTCCTATGTACAAGAATATAACTACTATAATACTGCCCCTATGTACAAGAATATAACTACTATAATACTGCTCCTATGTACAAGAATATAACTACTATAATACTGCTCCTATGTACAAGAATATAACTACTATAATACTGCCCCTATGTACAAGAATACAACTACTATAATACTGCTCCTATGTACAAGAATATAACTACTATAATACTGTCCCCTATGTACAAGAATATAACTACTATAATACTGCTCCTATGTACAAGAATATAACTACTATAATACTGCTCCTATGTACAAGAATATAACTACTATAATACTGCTCCTATGTACAAGAATATAACTACTATAATACTGCTCCTATGTACAAGAATATAACTACTATAATACTGCTCCTATGTACAGGAATATAACTACTATAATACTGCCCCCTATGTACAAGAATACAACTACTATAATACTGTCCCCTATGTACAAGAATATAACTACTATAATACTGTTGTCACGGGGGTACTGGGTAGACTACAGCTGATTACCCGGGCCCCTGCAATATCCCTCAAACTAGGGAAACCCTGTCTGTCCCTCTCCCAGAGTTTACACTGAAGGTGTGCATGTCTGGGCCGCCAGGCCTGACCCTAAATCCTGTTTCAGTACTAAGCTGAAACCTCCACCCGCCACCCAGTGATAAGACTTCTCACCAACCACTACAGAAAGCACAGACAGGGAAAACTAAAAACGCACCACGCCGCAGACACACAGGAAAATACTATAATGTGCACAGGGCAAAACAATACAAACATAGGAAGGAGAAATATAACGAAGGATAATACACCACCAGATACGATATTTTCTCGCCTAGACCACCACTCCAGACCGAGATCACCAGGCACAAGACAAGCTATAATCGGCGACGCCCAAAGCCCAGCAAAACTATTTAAAGGCAATGGGCGTGACTAAGCCTCCAACCCGAGTACCAGCCAGATTAACCCCGGAAAATCTGGATCAATCTAGCCGGCGCCACTGAGCATATAGTGGACAAATGAGGAATTACCGCTGTCTGTCGGACGCCCTAGTGTGAACAGCGTCCGACATGACAACTGTCCCCTATGTACAAGAATATAACTACTATAATACTGCTCCTATGTACAAGAATATAACTACTATAATACTGCTCCTATGTACAAGAATATAACTACTATAATACTGCTCCTATGTACAAGAATATAACTACTATAATACTGCCCCATGTACATGAATATCACTACTATAATACTGCCCCTATGTACAAGAATATAACTACTATAATACTGCCCCCAATGTACAAGAATATAACTACTATAATACTGCTCCTATGTACAAGAATATAACTACTATAATACTGCCCCTATGTACAAGAATATAACTACTATAATACTGCCCCTATGTACAAGAATATAACTACTATAATACTGCCCCCTATGTACAAGAATATAACTACTATAATACTGCCCCTATGTACAAGAATATAACTACTATAATACTGCTCCTATGTACAGGAATATAACCACTATAATACTGCCTCCTATGTACAAGAATATAACTACTATAATACTGCTCCTATGTACAAGAATATAACTACTATAATACTGCTCCTATGTACAGGAATATAACCACTATAATACTGCCTCCTATGTACAAGAATATAACTACTATAATACTGCTCCTATGTACAAGAATATAACTACTATAATACTGCTCCTATGTACAGGAATATAACTACTATAATACTGCCTCCTATGTACAAGAATATAACTACTATAATACTGCTCCTATGTACAGGAATATAACCACTATAATACTGCCTCCTATGTACAAGAATATAACTACTATAATACTGCCCCCTATGTACAAGAATATAACTACTATAATACTGCCCCTATGTACAAGAATATAACTACTATAATACTGCTCCTATGTACAGGAATATAACCACTATAATACTGCCTCCTATGTACAAGAATATAACTACTATAATACTGCCCCTATGTGCAAGAATATAACTACTATAATACTGCTCCTATGTAAAAGAATATAACTACTATAATACTGCCCCATGTACATGAATATCACTACTATAATACTGCCCCTATGTACAAGAATATAACTACTATAATACTGCCCCCAATGTACAAGAATATAACTACTATAATACTGCTCCTATGTACAAGAATATAACTACTATAATACTGCCCCCTATGTACAAGAATATAACTACTATAATACTGCCCCTATGTACAAGAATATAACTACTATAATACTGCTCCTATGTACAGGAATATAACTACTATAATACTGCCTCCTATGTACAAGAATATAACTACTATAATACTGCTCCTATGTACAAGAATATAACTACTATAATACTGTTGTCACGGGGGTACTGGGTAGACTACAGCTGATTACCCGGGCCCCTGCAATATCCCTCAAACTAGGGAAACCCTGTCTGTCCCTCTCCCAGAGTTTACACTGAAGGTGTGCATGTCTGGGCCGCCAGGCCTGACCCTAAATCCTGTTTCAGTACTAAGCTGAAACCTCCACCCGCCACCCAGTGATAAGACTTCTCACCAACCACTACAGAAAGCACAGACAGGGAAAACTAAAAACGCCCCACGCCGCAGACACACAGGAAAATACTATAATGTGCACAGGGCAAAACAATACAAACATAGGAAGGAGAAATATAACGAAGGATAATACACCACCAGATACGATATTTCCTCGCCTAGACCACCACTCCAGACCGAGATCACCAGGCACAAGACAAGCTATAATCGGCGACGCCCAAAGCCCAGCAAAACTATTTAAAGGCAATGGGCGTGACTAAGCCTCCAACCCGAGTACCAGCCAGATTAACCCCGGAAAATCTGGATCAATCTAGCCGGCGCCACTGAGCATATAGTGGACAAATGAGGAATTACCGCTGTCTGTCGGACGCCCTAGTGTGAACAGCGTCCGACATGACAACTGTCCCCTATGTACAAGAATATAACTACTATAATACTGCTCCTATGTACAAGAATATAACTACTATAATACTGCTCCTATGTACAAGAATATAACTACTATAATACTGCTCCTATGTACAAGAATATAACTACTATAATACTGCTCCATGTACATGAATATCACTACTATAATACTGCCCCTATGTACAAGAATATAACTACTATAATACTGCCCCAATGTACAAGAATATAACTACTATAATACTGCTCCTATGTACAAGAATATAACTACTATAATACTGTCCCTGTGTACAAGAATATAACTACTATAATACTGCTCCTATGTACAAGAATATAAATACTGTAATACTGCTCCTATGTACAAGAATATAACTACTATAATACTGCCCCTATGTACAAGAATATAACTACTATAATACTGCTCCTATGTAAAAGAATATAACTACTATAATACTGCCCCATGTACATGAATATCACTACTATAATACTGCCCCTATGTACAAGAATATAACTACTATAATACTGCCCCCAATGTACAAGAATATAACTACTATAATACTGCTCCTATGTACAAGAATATAACTACTATAATACTGCCCCTATGTACAAGAATATAACTACTATAATACTGCCCCTATGTACAAGAATATAACTACTATAATACTGCCCCCTATGTACAAGAATATAACTACTATAATACTGCCCCTATGTACAAGAATATAACTACTATAATACTGCTCCTATGTACAGGAATATAACCACTATAATACTGCCTCCTATGTACAAGAATATAACTACTATAATACTGCTCCTATGTACAAGAATATAACTACTATAATACTGCTCCTATGTACAGGAATATAACCACTATAATACTGCCTCCTATGTACAAGAATATAACTACTATAATACTGCTCCTATGTACAAGAATATAACTACTATAATACTGCCCCTATGTACAAGAATATAACTACTATAATACTGCCCCCTATGTACAAGAATATAACTACTATAATACTGCCTCTATACACAAGGATATAACTATTATAATACTGCCCTCTATTGTACAAACATCAGTACAATAATTATACCGTAACTACTCAGTGGGTGCTATTACTGTGAGAATAAATTGACAGAAAGCACCAGAATCAGCAGAGAGATCAAGGGGAATAACAATAGAAATTTCAATCGTGCCAGCCTAAAACCTTAAGATGTAGATTATTCTTCATCTCGGACCTAATCATAGAAAGGTTGGAGGAGATAACACCACAGACAGCTCATCCAGAAACTGGCTACAAAGGATACCTCTACACATAATAAGACATATTTTCTTTGGTAAGACATCAAGATCAAGAGGATGCTAATATCGACCAAGCATGGTGTCAACAATCATGAGTCATGACACATTCCTACACAGCATGGAAGTAACATTGTCCAAACTGGAAACCCTATCAAAAGGGGATTTGTACATGATGTCATTTAGATGTCGGCACAGTCACCGAATTATACCAGGCGAAACCTCATCAGGAAAACACCAAAGTCTGTTTTCCTAAATTGCCCTTGTAGCTATTGAGGCATCACCATATCCAGCGTCTTTTAATCTATACTGTGAGGGCTCGCAAGCCTCCTGAAGATTGAGAATGTCACTTCTTGCAACCACTCCAAAGTTTGTGGACAGAAATGCAGCATGTTTTGGTGCTTTTTCACGTGGATTCAAGCCTGAATCCCCTTGAAAAAGACATTGTTTGCAGATACCCTAAGGGAACTTTAATTGTTGAGGTTTTTTTTTCTAAACACAGTAATGTAATGGGATAAGGCTAAGTATACTTAAAAAGTAACATTGAGCCAACAAGAAAAAAGTTCCCACTTGCTCAAAGTCTACATCTGAGATGCTGAAGGACAAACTGTTCCCATGCAGATTAGTCTGTCATCAGAAATGGTCAGGAGTGACCCACGCACACCTAATGTCTATGGCCAACTTAAGGTCACAGTGTCCCTAGTGGGTTAATGATCACCTGGGGGTGTAAAATAAATTCTATCTCATCCTGTGTTGCTTCTAACAACACCCAATAGTGTTGTATTCCAGATATTCCCATCCTGAAGGAATGTGTGAGCTCAGCTGACTCAGGCAGTGGTGGGATTCACACCTTCTCCTCCTCCATGAGACACCACCAAACCATTCTCATCAAACAATGACATATGCAGATGTTTATCTGACCCCTAGCATTAGACATGGTGGGAATTTGGTGGGTTTTATCTTCTTAAAGTAAATGTATGCATACCAGCGGCACACAGCAGGGTATGGCGAAATGATCTTCCGAACATGGCTGCATAAATTGTAGGTGAAACTATGAGACAACTTCTACAAGACCAGAACCTAAAATATGGCTCAATTGTCAATTTTGTGAACCCAATGAGGAAATTAACATTTGCCAATCCCTGCTGTAATATTTAGATTAATTATAACATTTCTCTACAGTTGTACAACTCTTGGCTAAAGGAAGATATCTGCCATACATCTTCGTTGCAAGAGGTCATCAAGAGAGACTTGAATGAGAACAAAGTAAGTGAGAAGCTGTCATGACAAGGTTTGGAAAGAGTGAACGGTTGAACAGGTTGTCTCATGACTTGAACCCTTTGTCCATATACCGTTTTATGACATTTGGGGGCAGATTAATTAAGACTGATGTTGCACACCCAGTCTTAACGAAGGTATCACTGGAGTACGATGCACCAAATTCATTAAGAGGCTCATTCCACTCAATAAATTTAGTGTATCTTCTCAGTGCATATGCCTCACCAGAAATGCTACTCTTGTTAGATACTGGAGTAGTATAGTTAGCGTAGGGAACACACTTTTAATGAATATGATGGATGCTCCTCCCCAGCTCCACCTATTTTGGTGGCGTGAAAAAGTCAAGTCACTACATTTGTGCACAACTTCATTATGTGCAAAAACTTGCAGCTTTTCAAAGCATTTTACACTAGTTGCCTGGAGAAAAAGCTTTGGTGAATCGGCGTAATGGACTTCATAAAGCGGGCTTCCCTGCTCAGGACCCTCCTCGATGTCACACTTGTCATACTTGTTAGGTGCACCCTTGATGTGGCCTAGAGGATCAGTGTATCGCTCTCTCCCCTGATTTTGCATTCCCCACCTCCTTTTCTGATAATCCAAGTCACCCCGCGAACTCCTTTGACATAATCACCAAAGGTGTTTGAGGCCAACTCAGACACCTGGTGCTGTCTGAGTATTCAGTAAGCTTTACGTTAAGTTACCAAACATATTTCTGGAGTTTGCTTTTCCTTTCCATTTCTCTCAGTTGGATAATCATCTCTTAAGAGAACTCCTGCTTCTTTAGCATTTGCCTGAATTTACTTTCTGGCTCAGATCTGCAGATAACTATTTGTTTAATGTAAACATAACATACTATTCTCTGATAATACTGGTGCTGTTCACGCTACAACCCTGCAGCAACACTACAGCGTGGAATCTTTTCTGCAAGCATTTATCCAGTTTGCCTATTCATCACTTCTGACTGCGGTTGAACATTTGTTTGCTGATTGCTTATGTCTCTGCTATTGCCATCTGTCTCCTGGTAGCATGCAATGCCGCCATTAACCATTTGTTTTCTGCAAGTCCAGGCTTGACTTCTTCAGTTCCTGTGCACATTCACACTCCCAACTCTGTCTCTTCTACTGTATTCTGCTTTTCTTGCCTCCCTCCATACACTGATCTACTGGTCCTCAGTGTTCCATGTGCCATTCTGCAAAGTCCTACCCACTGTACAGTTGTCATGATTAGGCCAGGGTCACACTTGTGAGAAACTTGCACGAGTCTCGTGTTTCAATACCCGGCACTGCCGCCGGTACATGGCACTGGAGTGTGCAGCTGCATGTATTTCTATGCAGCTGAGCGCTCTGGTCCGAGTGCCAGCGGCAGTGCCGGGTATTGAGACGTGAGACTCGTGCGAGTTTCTCGCAAGTGTGACCCCGGCCTTACACACCCTTTTTTTTCTGTACCAGAACCAGAGTGTTGGCAGGAAAAACACAGTGCAAAATACCAACATTTTTTAAGCATTTTTATGTTTTTTTACTTGCGTTTTGTTCTTATTTATTTGAATGGGTAAAAAATGCTGTAAAAGTGCTGAAAGAATTCACCTGCAGGGAAAAAAAGGAAAAAATAAGTAGCTAATGTATCAGATTTAATAAATCTCATTCACTTCCTACTTTATAATGTCAGTTTGGACTGACAGACTTCCCTTAAAGGGAATCTGTCAGCAGGTTTTTGCTATGTAATCTGAAGACAGCATGCTGTAGGAGTTAAAACACAGATTTCAGTGATGCCTCTCTTATCAAGCTCCGTAGTTTTGTTTACTTGCAATTAAGGTTTTATCACCTGTTGATTATCATTGCTCTGACACAGTAGCACGAGCCTGGTAGTCTGACTCCACCTACTCCTGTGATAAGCAGCTCACCGTCTATGGACATTGTATATAGAAAGCCTGATGGGGGTAGGGTTAGCTTTCTCAGTTCTGCTACATTGCTAAATCTAAAAGCTCTGATTGTGTCAGAAAGGCTGCACCCAGTAAGCTAAATGATACATAGTTGGATTCAGTGTCTCTTTGCCTACATAACGCTGCTCTCAGATGACGTAGTAAAAACCTGCAGACAGATTCCCTTTAAGGTAGCTTCTGTGCTCGTTAACTAACCGGATCAGAAAGAACTCCAATCTTGGCAGCTAACCTTTTAAGTGTCATGATTGGGTGGCAGGGGACCTTTCTTGTATGTGTGATCACTGCCGACAGCCTGAGGGCAAACAAAGGTGCCCATGGCTATGTCTTCTGAAATTCTGTTAGGGAACACATTATGTATTTTACTAGGAAAATGTATAATATATAGTACTTACATAAATACATTATATAAAAGCTATGCATAGTAATATTACTTCCACATATTTAATGTGGCCATAACCATCAGAACCAATTATTTAAAATGAGTAATGAACAATGTATAAAAAAGCTTAAGATATTCTAGAATTATGTTGTTTTATTCACTCTCACCTTTTTTACACACACACAAAAAAAATCATAATTATAACAATAATTGCAGATTGGTGAGTTAATGCAAAAGTTAAAAAAAGAACTTATTATTTCTGGAATTTTGAGCTGGAAAACCTGAAGCCAAAATGGCTTTGTTCTTAAGTGGTTAATAATAGCTGGGACTATCATGCTGAATAGGCAAGGCTGTGTTCCCACCATGAGCATTGTAAGAAAGTCCTTACTGAGAGCTGGAAGAGCCAGGAAAAATATGTAGACAATCCTCTTATCAAGCTGAGACTGAAGTTTATATGGAGATTTTGCAGCAGAAGAGCACATGGAATAGTCAGTGAGGTGAAGCATGCAGGCACGAACAGGAGTCCAGACAGATAAAGTGACGCTGGGATATCTGGCGATGGTTTGGCCCTAGCCTTGATGGAATGACCCCGAACAACACTAACAGGGGCTTTTTATACATGATACAGACAAAGAAAGCACATTGCGGCAAAAAGGGCGTATACATGATAATAACATCATATTGCAGAAAAGCATACATTCAAGGACAAAACAATGGTTAAATGTAATGACTTTGAGGCTCTTTTCCCCAAAGTCCATTAGAACTCGTAAATCCCATGATCCTTTGTTCCTTTTAACCACAGTCATTAATTATATTACATGTCTATTTTCCAATATCACTACAACAAATGCACTTGTTTATTACCATACGTTACCCTTTTTCTGATCCAAATAACCTGTGTGTATGCCAGATATATCTGCTAATGACCATGATCTCATATTGTGTCTGACTTTCAGAAGTACATCTTATTAGCTTTTTAGAAGCAGAATTAGCTAGTTTATATCTTTGCACAAGATGGCTGCTAGAGCTAACATGGCTGTTCAGTATATTATGACTGACAATTCTCTTACAAGCATTTGGTGAATTTTTCATGATGCCAATTTTCTGCACCCATTAAGGGGTCTAGTTTCCAAAATAGTATCACTTGTGGGGGGTTTCCACTGTTTAGGCACATCAGGGGCTCTCCAAACGCGACATGGCATCCGATCTCAATTCCAGCCAATTCTGCATTGAAAAAGTCAAACGGTGCTCCTTCACTTCCAAGCTCTGCGGTGCGCCCAAACAGTGGTTTACCTCCACATATGGGGTATCGACGTACTCAGGAGAAATTGCACAACAACTTTTGTAGTCTAATTTCTCCTGTTACCCTTGTGAAAATAAGAATTTGTGGGCGAAAAAATCATTTTTGTGAAAACAAATGCGATTTTTTATTTTCACGGCTCTACGTTATAAACTTCTGTGAAGCACTTGGGGGTTCAAAGTGCTCACCACACATCTAGATAAGTTCCTTGGGGCGTCTAGTTTCCAAAATGGTGTCACTTGTGGGGGGTTTCCACTGTTTAGGCACATTAGGGGCTCTCCAAACGCAACATGGCGTCCGATCTCAATTCCAGCCAATTCTGCATTGAAACAGTCAAACGGTGCTCCTTCACTTCCAAGCTCTGCGGTGCGCCCAAACAGTGGTTTACCTCCACATATGGGGTATCAGCGTACTCAGGAAAAATTGCACAACAAAATTTGTGGTTCAATTTCTGTTTTTACACTTGTGAAAATTAAAAAAAATGGTTCTGAAGTAAAATGTTTGCAAAAAAAAGTTAAATGTTCATTTTTTTCTTCCACATTGTTTCAGTTCCTGTGAAGTACATAAAGGGTTAATAAACTTCTTGAATGTGGTTTTGAGCAGCTTGAGGGGTGCAGTTTTTAGAATGGTGTCACACTTGGTTATTTTCTATCATATAGACCCCTCAAAATCACTTCAAAGGTGATGTGATCCCTAAAAAAAACATGGTGTTGCAAAAATGAGAAATTGCTGGTCAACTTTTAACCCTTATAACTCCCTAACAAAAAAAAAAATTGTTTCCAAAATTGTGCTGATGTAAAGTAGACATGTGAGAAATGTTATTTATTAACTATTTTTTGTGACATATCTCTCTGATTTAAGGGCATAAAAATACAAAGTTTGAAAATTGCAAAATTTTAAAAATGTTCGCCATATTTCCATTTTTTTCATAAATAATCGCAAGTAATATCGAAGAAATGTTACCACTAACTTGAAGTACAATATGTCACGAAAAAACAGTCTCAGAATCAGCGGGATCCGATAAAGCGTTCCAGAGTTATAACCTCTTAAAGTGACACTGGTCAGAATTGTAAAAATTGGCTCGGTCATTAAGTACCAAATTGGCTCTGTCACTAAGGGGTTAAGTAAAATAAGTTATTTGCATTTTTTTTTAATACGCAGCGTCAAAAACTCATTGTGTGAATGTAGCCCGATAGTGAATGAAATCTGTCTAAAAAAAAGTCTTGCGTCTCACTGTACATGATGCACATGTAACTTGAGTGACGCAATTTTATTTTCTCCCCATAGGGGTCATTGGAAGTGTCATCTTACGGTTATACAACTGTCAAATGGTGACAGTGGTGCTATTGCAGTATGTGCCATAACCCACAACCGTGATCGACTCTATTCGTGCAGTAAACATTCCGCCGGGTGCTACGAGGGATTTGAACAATGATTGTTTGGCATCACGGTCATGTAATCTGTAGTGAAGGTCAACTCAAGAAATCGTAGCTGCGAAGTAAACAGTGCGAAAGAAAGGCAAACAGTAAAGTCCACCAGGCAGCGAGATAAGCAAGACAGCAGTTTATTGCCCTTGTGTATTACTCCTCTGCTACTTGTTTTATATTCTAGAAGTCAGGAGGACTCCGGGCACTGACCACCTCATACCAGATGCTGGCGGCAAATAAAACTCTGACCATATTTAGGAGCCTTTAAGCCCTCCCTGATCCTGAGTTGACTGTAGATGACAACAGACCACTGCTCCTCTCAGAGGTTCACAATGCAAAAAGGACAGGTCCAAAGCAGATAAAAAATTGGACCCTCTGGGCCATATAGGCTAAAATCTGAAAACAACACTTCTCAATCACCGCCTTAGTCCATATTTTTTGAGTGTAATGAATGTGTTATGGTGCTGTTGTAGGATATCCCGAGGCTAGGGGCTCCTTCCCTATCCCTAAAGCTAGGATTGCCCTAGCTATCCCTGCTCCCTGGATTACTTCTAATGGTGAAGACGTCGGGGCCACATGCCTTGCTGAGCTCTTAAATCAGCCCTTATCTGTCCCCTCCCCAGTAAGGGAAGTGGGGAGTAGCGGTGCATAAGAAAACACAAAGCAGCCTAACAAGGCAAGATATACAGGGATAAATGAAAATACCAAAGATACAAATATGTACTCACAAACAGAGTGGAACATCGGGAAGTAAAGGAAGGAAAAAACAAATAGGAGAGGATGAGGCTATGCACATAGACAAATCACCAAGCAACAGTCTTCTGAGCAACACTCCAAACGCCTCCTCAAACAACCAACACCTCCAACTCCAGAACCAGGCAGTATTAAACTAACATTGGTAATCCCTGATTGACAGAGGAGAGTATAAATAGTAGAGGGGAGAGGCCTACACTGAACAGATGAGATCTTCAAAGCGTGGAAGTTCCAGGGGCTCTCAAATGAACAGATTAACCCCTGCACTGCAAAGAGAAACCTACACTGTTTATTAATATGATGGGGAAGTACTGCTAATTAGTGCAGAAGTACGTGAAATCAGACACCGTGGTTTTCTGGCCCCTCTTTGTTGCGGTAAGCCAATTACAGAATTAGTCTAAATGCCACCGTACACATTAGAGTCTAATGATTATATGTATATAAGTTTGAAGTCAGTTTATCAAAACCATAAGGCAGATTTCAAAAGAAAAAGTTTGATAAACTTTTCTATCCTTGTTTCTACTTCTGGGTCTATTCCTTGAGGAATGGGTTCCTCCGAAGCTAATCTGAAGGACGTTTACTAGACAAGGAGTTGTGCGACTATATGTGACCCCTATTACTTCTTCAGTTCAGCTCAAAAATGAATTTGTAGCCCATAAAAGTGTCCGCACATCATGAACAACATTCCTGTGAACCCAAACAATGTAATAAATTCATATTCCTGAGAGGATCTGCAATGGATTCCATGATTTCATACGTGGCTGCACTGAATCCACAGAGATTGTATTATTCATAGACATCCCGATGACAACCACTGCTATGACGTTTGCTCCTTTTCATTGTTCGTTTGCTTCCTAGGCGCAAAGTTAAGCAACTTTCATAATAGTCTTCATTAAAAATATTCTTCCATTTTCCTGCTGCAGAGAATCTAAGTTCTTTATCTAGCGGAGTGCTCTGAAAAATGTTACAAATCTAACAAAGATCCTGGTTCTGACAGCTCTCTCTGCTTCTTCTGTTCCCGTCTCCCAGTGTTAGAGATAGCAGCAGGATAAGGGCTGATCTGCAATGGAGAGGTGAGAAAGTGTCTCAAGGAGGGCAGAGAAAATGATCTATAGATAAGGAGGAAAGCACATGAAGAGAAAATCAGTGCAGGATAGAAGCTGTGCTGAAGGCTGACATGTCAAGTCAGCACATCTTCTATGCTGGATCCACACAGACCCCACATCCAGCCTGGGAGAGAAACTTTTAGGCCATGTGCACACGTCAGGAATGTTTGCAGAAAATTCCTGACCCAAACCGGACTTTTTCCGCAGAAAATCCACATGCGTTTTTTTGCGCATTTTTATCACCTTTTTGCGGGGTTTTTTTTTTCCGCGTAAAAAAACGCAACATGTGCACAAAAATTGCGGATTGCATTCTAGTAATAGGATGTTTAATGGATGCAGTTTTTCACGGTTTTGTCGCATTTTTATAGCTAACAAACGTGAAAAAAAAATGCAAAAAATCCGGAATGTCTGCACACAGCCTTAAAAGAGAAAAATCTGAAACTTGGATAGGGATATAAACTACTTATCTGGGGTTTCTGAAAATAAATGCATGAAGGAATGAATAATGAAGATGGAAACTTACTGCAATTTTATTAACGATTTTATTTTTCTATGTGACTAATGCCTTAAAAGGCTATTAATTTTGGGTTAATTTTGATTAAAGGAATTGTCCACTTTTTATTTTATTTTCTTGCTTAAATGAATGTATTTTAGGCGAAAAATATTTTTTTTGCAATTGGGTTTCAATAAAAAGTTTGCCTTCTATAACCTCTGTGTTGCACTGTCTATTGCTGGCTGCAGAATGAGTTAACTGAGAATCTATCTGAGAGCTCAGTCTCTTTTTGTATCATTTTTTTAGCTTCTCTGAGCTGATTTAGGACCACAGACCACATCAAAACTGAATGTGCCAGGACACAAAGAGTCTGGAAAAGCCAAACGATGCCAAAGTTATATTGAAACCCAATTGCAAACATTATTTTTAACCCAAAATACATGTGCATAAAATAAAAAAAATGGTCCTGAAAAGTGGAGAATAGTGAGCGAACGTGGTCGGATAAGGCGACAATACTTGAATTCCTTTGCAGTAAAACTGTACAGAACAAGCCCTGCTGTTTCCAGTCTAGACAATGCTCTGTGAGCGGCCCATGAGAAGCAGCTGCACAAATCTGCCCGCTGCACACAGTGTATCAGTCTGGAGCTGTTTTTCTCACCTTTCCTTACCAAGTGGCAAATTTTACAATGGTATGACAGCAATGTGGGAAAAAAGGGGGAGAATAGTCAAAGTTGCTATCCAAAAATTTGGTAAAACTGGGTGGTGGACATATAAGCCGTCACCCATCTTCCCTAGATAAAAAATGCCACATTTCTGGTGTACTCTGGAAATCGAGGATGAAATTCTATAAAATTCCAATCACAACGTCATTGCCGGTAATTTTTCCATTTTCGGCTAATACGTTCTGCTTTCACAACAATGGATTCCCAGATATTCCCCGTCGTCATCTAGAGAAGCATTTCCAGGGGTATAACGAGAAGCTCAAGGCGCCTTAATGCAAAATCCTCAACAGGGTTCTCAACTATCACGGGTCTTTAGCAGCATGGTACTTCACAATTCCAATTTTTTAGTGTATGAGAAAATCAGACCTAATATTCTGATAAGACTCTGATCTGCATTTGGTCAGAGTTTGATCAGAGTTTGCTCAGCGTTTGTTCAAAGCTTGGTCAAGGTTTGGTCAGAGTTTGGCCACAGTTTTGTCAAAGTTTGGTCAGAGTTTGGTCAGAGTTTGGCCAGAGTTTGGTCAGAGTTTTGTCAGCGTTTGCTCAGAGTTTGATCAGAGTTTGGTCAGGTTTGATCAGAGTTTTAGTCAGAGTTTGATCAGAGTTTGGTCAACGTTTTGTCAAAGTTTGATTAGAGTTTGATTAGAGTTTGGTCACAGTTTGGTCAGAGTTTGATCAAAGTTTGGTCAGATTTGGTCAGAGTTTGATCAGAGTTTGGTCAGAGTTTGGTCAGAATTTGGTCACAATTTGGTCAGAGTTTGGTCAGAATTTGATCTGAGTTTGATCATTGCTTGGTCAGAGTTTGGTCACAGTTTGATCAGAGTTTGATCAGAGTTTGATCAGAGTTTGGTCAGAGATTGGCCAGAGATTGGTAAGAGATTTGTCAGCGTTTAGTCAGAGTTTAGTCAGAGTTTGGTCAGAGTTTAGTCAGAGTTTGGTCAGAGTTTAGTCAGAGTTTAGTCAGAGTTTGGTCAGAGTTTAGTCAGCGTTTAGTCAGAGTTTAGTCAGAGTTTGGTCAGAGTTTAGTCAGAGTTTGATATGAGTTTGGACAGAGTTTGGTCAGAGTCTGATCAGCGTTTAGAGTCATAGTGTGGTACGAGTGTCGTCTAATTTTCTCGTACATGTTGAAATGAAAAAAAAAAAAAGTTTCTCCACCTTCTTCATTCTGACAGTCTGTGAATATCAGACCGCACTCGGATTTAATCCCAGTGCTGTCCAATTTTTCTCACAGACCCATTGACTTGCATTGCTGATTTTGATCCAACCCTTGGATCAAAATCGGACGTGTCTCGAACATTTTCCATGGACCTCTTGGAAAAAGTCAGACATGTGAATAACCCCATAGAATATCACAGGTAGTCGTGAAAAACACTGATACGCAAAAATTGGACGTGAGAACGAGCCCTTATAATAGCAAAAGGAGACTGCAACCCCTGCACCGTCTATTCTTACACCTCATTTTTACCTAGATCATTAAGAACGCAAGCACAGGAGCCCTGGCATTTTCACATGTTTGCCTGGTTTGCCGTGCTACCATCAATCTCTCCTGGATAGAGAAATAACTCCTCAACGGTTAAAAAAAAAAATATTTGTAATAATAAAAAAAGGGAAACTCAGCGACTTACCTCTATCTATGATGGTCTCATTTTATGTACATTTTAAAAAAAAATCTAATTATTTTTTTTACCATACTTATTGTTATTACTATTATTATTTATATTTTTTTACTGTCATTTTATATTGTTTTTTTTCCTGTTGATTTTCTTTGCAGGTGTAAATAATTTGCCAAAGCTGGAACATCTCTCATCCCCTATGACTGGAATAAAGGCAAAAATGAGGCAAGGACCTTGGACCAGCTCTGTTTGTTATTCTGTAAAGTTTGGCTGTCTAGCAGGGGCGCAGGACTGAACAGCTGCGTACACGAAACGACCCAACCAAATGTCTTTCTCGGCGTTTAACCCCTGCACGACCCTGGCCCGGGACGCATGGCTCTAGACTCGACGCACCTGTGTGCTTAGCCGTGATGAATGAAATTTCAATCCAGGGTGAGACGGGCGAGAGGGGCTTCACCGGGGTCCCCCAGTCAATCGAGAAGCACACTGAGTGCGGCGAGTCTGTCTGTGCTTGTCTCCCGGCCCATTGTGTTAGTGACTGAGGGGTTGAAAGATTTAACGACTGCAGTCTACGTTCAGACATGTTTTAATGCAGCGAGTATGCAGCCTGTCGTTTTATTGCGTCCCGGCCTCCCCGCCCCATGCACAATAAATGTGCTATACGACTGATAAAAAGAAAACCTTCTTGGCTTCTGGATACAATGCTCTAATTAGGAGACCAAACTTACGTCTTATTGCATTAGGTCGGACAGGAATACTCGCGGCATTGGGTTACCATTGTGGACGCTCACGGTTCATGACTTCATCGTGGGATTGGCAAAGTTCGGGAAGAGTTCTAGGAATAGACTGAAAGTCCATGAGGACCGCCGGCCTGCGGAACGTTACACACCCTTAATAAAATTTGTCACACTTGCACCTAATTTACCAGCGCCGGGAATAAACATCTGACGAAAATAGAAAAGGCATTCTGGAAGTTTGCAAAAGTTTTTATGTCGTGGGAGTAGGACTGTGAGTTATGCGGAGGTTTTAGGCAGGGGCTCAGCAATTACATCATTTGTCTGTAGCCCGGGAACGGTATTGTCAGGTCATCGGATCTGCCAACACATCGCAACGCACTCGCTACAGATGAAGTGCAAAACACTATTAGCGCCGACCGTATACAGGAGAACAGGAAAGAAGCAGCACCTAGTGATGAGCGAACGTGCTCGGGTAGCACCTTACCGGGGCATGCGCGTGTCCTAACTGAGTGACTTCGGCATGCTCGAATAATATGTTTACTTACATGTCTCGTGGCTGATCGACAGCCATAACACATGCAGGGATTGCCTAACAGCCGTGAGACATGCACCGCGGGGACTTGAACATATTATTCAAGCACGCCGAAGACACTCGGTTAGCACCTGAGCATGCTCAGATAAGGTGTTATCCGAGCTAGCGCGTGTGCTAACCGAGTGACTTTGTCATGCTCGACGTTCGCTCATCAACAGCAGCACCCTTCCCAATAATATAACAGTATGGGTGCAGTCAGGAAAGTATCCTGGACCAGAGACACTCCAAAAACCCAAGAAAAAACAAGAAGCCTGCAGACAGCACTGTATATGGGATCATAGGAGGAGCATTAACTCCTTCACGACATGGCCAATTTCCATTTTTGCATTTCCATTTTTTCTTCCCAGATCCATAATTTTGTTATTTTTCTATCCGCATAGACATACGAGGGATTTTTTTATTTTTGCAGGACGAGTTGTACTTTTGAATGACACCATACAGAGTACTAGAAAATGGAAAATAAAAATTCAAAGTGGGGAGAAATTGTGAAAAAAAACCCCGCTATTCTGACATTGTTTTTTGGAACTTATTTTTACAGTCTACTTTTTGTGATAAAAATGACCTGAAAATATAATTCATCTCAAAAGTGCGATTACGGCGATACCCAACATGTCCAGTTTTTTTTATTAATTTAGAGGTGGGAAAAAAAAACAGAAGTTTGAAATAACAAAATTTGGGGTTCTGTCGCAATTTTTCCAGACTCGTAACTTTTTTATTTTTCAGTCAATGTAGCTGGGAGAGGGATTATTTTTTGAATGGTGAGATGACGTTTTTATTGATATCATTTTTGGATTGATGTAACAATTTGATCGCTTGTTACAGCAATTTTTGTGGAAATGCAGTGACCCAAAAAACGTAATTTTGGCGTTATGAACTTTTTTCCGCTTACAGTGTTTATTGATCAGGTTACCGTAATTGTTATTATATTTTGATAGATCAGACTTTTCCGAATGCGGCGATTCAACATTTGTGTGTTTATTTACAATTTTTGCATATCTGTATTTTTAATTTTTAATCCCTTCCCCGACATGCGCTGTACTAGTATTTGCGTTCCCGCAAAAAAAACGGTACTAGTATGGGGCATCAACCGCATGGCCTCACGCTGTGCACTGCAGCGATCAGGTGGTGCGGGTGTCACATGTATGTGACAGCTGACACCCCGCAGCAACATTTAACCCCTAAGATGCCGCTTTTCATCATGTAAAAAAAATAAACAATAAAAGTACACATATTTGGTATCGCCGGGTCCGTAACAACCCGCTCTAGAAAACTGTCCCATTAGTTAACCCCTTCAGTGAACACCGTAAAAAATAAAAAACGAAGCAAAAAACAATGCTTTATCATCATACCACCGAACAAAAACTGCAGTAAAACGTTAGCAAAAAGATGAATGCAACTAAAAATGGTACCGATGAAAACAACATCTTGTCCCACAAAAAAAACAAGCTGCCATACAGCTCCATCAGCACAAAAATAAAAAAGTTATTGCTCTCAGAATAAAGCAATGCAAAAATAATTATTTTCTCTATAAAATAGTTTTTATTGTGTAAAAGCGCCAAAACATAAAAAAAAATATAAATGTGGTATCGCTGTAATGGTACTACTGACCCAAAGAGTAAAGCTGCCTTATCAATTTTACCACATGATATTGAAAAACATAAGCAATTCCTGAATTGCAGTTTTTTGTTCATTCTGTCTCCCAAAAATCGGAATAGAAAGCGATAAAAAAAAGTGATGTGTCCGAAAATGGTACCAATAAAAACGTACGAAATATGTAAAAATTATAGCTGTCAAAATACGGTGATGCAAAAACTAGCTTTTGCAATAAAAAGCCAAACATAAAAACCCAATATAAATCTGGTATCGCTATAATCACACCGACCCGAAGAATAAAGTCGCCTGATCGCTTATACCGTACGAGGAACGGCATAAACAATAAATAAAACCAATTCTTCACCAGCTGTTGATTTTTTCATTCTGCCTCCTAAAGATTGCAGTAAGGATTGACCCACATTTATCCTGCGCTCTGCGTTGAGCTCTTACAGCGAGGTTTCTATGTACATTTTTGAATATATAATGAGGCAGATGGAAACATTGTGGATGCCGTCTGACCTGTGATCCGGCAGTGTCCGCCTTTTTAGGATTGCATAAAAGTGCCTTCGGCTACAGTTTTGTGCACTTCTGAAAAGGACACTACTGAACAGAGGCCAGATGGAGTCCAGAGTAATTATGCTGCCTCATTAAGTGAATGGATCCATCTGGGGTTTCATCTGTCACGTCAATCAGAGATTTAGATGGAAACCTCGATGTAAGTGCTCAGCGTAGAGTGCCGAATAAATGTGATCATAAATGCTATGTAAAATGTTCCCAATAAAAGCTTCAACGTTATCCACAAAAAAGCAAGTCCTCGCTCAGGTCCGTCATCTGTTAACAGAAATATAGGGGGCTTCCACGTTACTGGCAGCACAAAGGCTCTGGAAAAGCAAAATGGCTCCTCACCCGCCAAAAAAAATTCAGCAAATTCTCCTCTCCCAAATCCAAGTGCCCCCCCTCTACTGAGCCCCAGTGTGCCTAAACCACATTTAGCCTCCATGTTTGGCATTTCTGTAGTGATGCGAGCCCGCCTAATTTACAGGTGCGGGTCTCCAGAAGCATTAGCTGGGCATAATGAACTGGTGACTGCAACAGCAGTTTCCAATTTTCACTCAGCAACATCCACTGCTGGTTGTTTCTGGGAAACGCCCATGGAGTCAAAATCGTCACTACATCTGTAGATAAATTCCCAAAGGCCGGGGTCACACTTGCAACTGCAATGTGAGAAACTCACCTCAATACCTGGCACTGCCACCGGCACTCGAGACCGGAGTGTGCGGCTGCATGTATTTCTATGAAGCTGAAAGCTTCGGTCTGAACCGCTGGTGGCAGTGCCGGGTATTGAGGCGAGAGACTCTCGTGAGTTTCTCGCAATGCAGTTGCAAGTGTGACCCCGGCCAAAGGGTTATAATTTCCAAAATGCGGTCACGTGAGGGGGAATTCTGCTTTTCTAGCACTTAGGGGCTCTTTATATGGAATCCGCAAACTATTCTAGGAAAATTTGCGCTCCAGGAGGCAAATAGTGCTCTGTCCCTACTGAGTCTCTCTGTATGGCTAAGCAGTACTGTACAGCCACGTAGGGGGTATTTCTACATTCAGTTGAAATTATGGGACACATTTTGGTGCCATTTACCCATTTCCCAGAATGAAAATGTAAAACTTGGGGCTAACACACAATCTTGGTGGTAAAAATGTAAATTATTTTTTCTTCACTGTTCAATGGTATAAAAGTCTGTGACACACCTCTGGTGTCAATATAATCACCGCACCCCTAGATGAATTCATTGAGAAGTTTAGTTTGTAAAATGGAGTCACATATGTTTTTTTTTGCTGTGTTGGCACCTCAGAGGCACTGCCAATGTAACATGGCACCATCAAACAAGTGCAGCAAAATTTGCAATGTAATACGGCATTTCTTCCCTTCTGAGCTTTGCACTGTGCCTCAAAAGTAGTTTTCGATGACATATGACTATCGTAGAACTCAGGAGAAATTGCACAACCAATTTTGGGGTTGATTTTCTCCTGTTACCCTTGTGAAAATACAATATTTGGAGCTAAAAAAGATTTTTGCAGCGAATATGGGATTTTTTTTATTTTCACGGCTTAACCCCTTCACCCCCAAGGGTGGTTTGCACGTTATGAACCGGGCCAATTTTTACAATTCTGACCACTGTCCCTTTATGAGGTTATAACTCTGGAACGCTTCAACGGATCCTGGTGATTCTGACATTGTTTTCTCGTGACATATTGTACTTCATGATAGTGGTAAAATTTATTTGATATTACCTGCGTTTATTTGTGAAAAAAATGGAAATTTGGCGAAAATGTTGAAAATTTCGCAATTTTCCAAATTTGAATTTTTATGCAATTAAATCACAGTGATATGTCACACAAAATACTTAATAAGTAACATTTCCCACATGTCTACTTTACATCAGCACCATTTTGGAACCAACATTTTTTTTTGTTAGGGAGTTATAAGGGTTAAAAGTTGACCAGCAATTTCTCATTTTTACAACACCATTTTTTTTTAGGGACCACATCTCATTTGAAGTCATTTTGAGGGGTCTATATGATAGAAAATACCCAAGTGTGACACCATTCTAAAAACTGCACCCCTCAAGGTGCTCAAAACTACATTCAAAAAGTTTATTAACCCTTCAGGTGTTTCACAGGAATTTTTGGAATGTTTAAATAAAAATGAACATTTAACTTTTTTTCACACAAAATTTACTTCAGCTCCAATTTGTTTTATTTTACCAAGGGTAACAGGAGAAAATGGACCCCAAAAGATGTTATACAATTTGTCCTGAGTACGCCGATACCCCATATGTGGGGGTAAACCACTGTTTGGGCGCATGACAGAGCTCGGAAGCGAAGGAGCGCCATTTGACTTTTCAATGCAAAATTGACTGGAATTGAGATGGGACGCCATGTTGCGTTTGGAGAGCCACTGATGTGCCTAAACATTGAAACCCCCCACAAGTGACACCATTTTGAAAAGTAGACCCCCTAAGGAACTTATCTAGATGTGTGGTGAGCACTTTGACCCACCAAGTGCTTCACAGAAGTTTATAATGCAGAACCGTAAAAATAAAAAATCATAATTTTTCACAAAAATGATCTTTTCGCCCCCAATTTTTTATTTTCCAAAGTGTAAGAGAAGAAATTGGACCCCAAAAGTTGTTGTACAATTTGCCCTGAGTACGCTGATACCCCATATGTGGGGGTAAACCACTGTTTGGGCGCATGGGAGAGCTCGGAAGGGAAGGAGCGCCGTTTGACTTTTCACTGCAAAATTGACAGGAATTGAGATAGAACGCCATGTTGCGTTTGGAGAGCCACTGATGTGCCTAAACATTGAAACCCCCCCACAAGTGACACCATTTTGGAAAGTAGACCCCCTAAGGAACTTATCTAGAGGTGTGGTGAGCACTTTGACCCACCAAGTGCTTCACAGAAGTTTATAATGCAGAGCCGTAAAAATAAAACAAAAATTTTTTCCCACAAAAATTATTTTTTAGCCCACAGTTTTGTATTTTCCCGAGGGTAACAGGAGAAATTAGACCCCAAAAGTTGTTGTCCAATTTGTCCTGAGTACGCTGATACCCCATATGTGGGGGGGAACCACTGTTTGGGCGCATGGGAGGGCTCGGAAGGGATGGAGCGCCATTTGGAATGCAGACTTAGATGGAATGGTCTGCAGGCATCACATTGCGTTTGCAGAGCCCCTAATGTACCTAAACAGTAAAAAAACCCCACAAGTGACACCATTTTGGAAAGTAGACCCCCTAAGGAACTCATCTAGATGTGTTGTGAGAGCTTTGAACCCCCAACTGTTTCACTACAGTTTATAACGCAGAGCCATGCAAATAAAAAAATTTTTTTTTTCCACAAAAATTATTTTTTAGCCCACAGTTTTGTATTTTTTCAAGGGTAACAGGAGAAATTGGACCCTATATATTGTTGTCCAATTTGTCCTGAGTATGCTGATACCTGATATCTGGGGGGGAACCACCGTTTGAGCGCATGGCAGAGCTCGGAAGGGAAGGAGCATCATTTGCAATGCAGACTTAGATGGATTGGTCTGCAGGCGTCACATTGCTTTTGCAGAGCCCCTAATGTACCTAAACAGTAGAAACCCCCCCACAAGTGACCCAATATTGGAAACTAGACCCCCCAAGGAACTTATCTAGTTGTGTTGTGAGAACTTTGAACCCCCAAGTGTTTCACTACAGTTTATAACGCAGAGCCATGAAAATAATAAAAAAAACAATTTCCCCCCAAAATTATTTTTTAGCCCCCAGTTTTGTATTTTCCCAATGGTAACAGGAGAAATTGGACCCCAAAAGTTGTTTTCCAATTTGTCTTGAGTACGCTGATACCCCATATGTGGGGGGGAACCACCGTTTGGGCGCATGGGAGGGCTCGGAAGGGAAGGAGCGCCATTTGGAATGCAGACTTAGATGGAATGGTCTGCAGGCGTCACATTGCGTTTGCAGAGCCCCTAATGTACCTAAACAGTAGAAACCCCCCACAAGTGACACCATTTTGGAAAGTAGACCCCCTAAGGAACTCATCTAGATGTGTTGTGAGAGCTTTGAACCCCCAAGTGTTTAACTACAGTTTATAACGCAGAGCCATGCAAATAAAAAATATTTTTTTTTCCACAAAAATTATTTTTTAGCCCCTAGTTTTGTATTTTCCCAATGTTAACAGGAGAAATTGGACCCCAAAATGTTGTTCTCCAATGCGTTCCGAGTACGCTGATACCCCATATGTTGGGGTAAACCCTTGTTTGGGCGCACGGGAGAGCTTGGAAGGAAAGGAGCACTGTCTTACTTTTTCAACGCAGAATTGGCTGGAATTTAAATCGGACGCCATGTCACGTTTGGAGAGCCCCTGATGTGCCTAAACAGTGGAAACCCCCCAATTATAACTGAAACCCTAATCTAAACACACCCCTAACCCTAATCCCAACGGTAACCCTAACCACACCTCTAACTGAGACACACCCCTAACCCTAATCCCAACCCTATTCCCAACCGTAAATGTAATCCAAACCCTAATCCTAACATTAGCCCCAACCCTAAATGTAGCCCTAACCATAGCCCTAACCCTAACCCTAGCCCTAACCCTAACCCTAGCCCTAACCCTAATGGGAAAATGGAAATAAATACGTTTTTTTTAATTTTTTTAATTTTTCCCTAACTAAGCGGGTGATAAAGGGGGGTTTGATTTACTTTTATAGCAGGTTATTTTGCGGATTTTTATGATTGGCAGCCGTCACACACTGAAAAAAATATTTTTTTGCGTTACCACATTTTGAGAGCTATAATTTTTCCATATTTGAGTCCACAGAGTCATGTGAGGTCTTGTTTTTTGCAGGACGAGTTGACGTTTTTATTGGTAACATGTTCGGGCACGGGAGATTTTTTGATCGCTTTTTATTCCGATTTTTGTGAGGCAGAATGACCAAAAACCAGCTATTCATTAATTTCTTTTGGGGGAGGCGTTTATACCGTTCCGCGTTTGGTAAAATTGATAAAGCAGTTTTATTCTTCGGGTCAGTACGATTACAGCGATATCTCATTTATATTTTTTTTATGTTTTGGCGCTTTTATACGATAAAAGCTATTTTATAGAAAAAATAATTATTTTGGCATCGCTTTATTCTGAGGACTATAACTTTTTTATTTTTTCGCTGATGATGGTGTATGGTGGCTCGTTTTTTGCGGGACAAGATGACGTTTTCAGCAGTACCATGGTTATTTATATCCGTCTTTTTGATCGCGTGTTTTTCCACTTTTTGTTTGGCGGTATGAGAATAAAGCGTTGTTTTTTGCCTCGTTTTTTTTTTTTTTTTTTTTTTACGGTGTTCACTGAAGGGGTTAACTAGTGATATAGTTTTATAGGTGGGTTCGTTACGGACGCGGCGATACTAAATATTTGTACTTTTATTGTTTGATTTTTTTTATTTAGATAAAGAAATGTATTTATGGGAATAATTTTTTTTTTAATTTATTTATTTAGGAATTTTTTATTTATTTATTTTTTTACACATGTGGACATTTTTTTTTAACTTTTTTACTTTGTCCCAGGGGGGGACATTACAGATCGGTGATTTGACAGTGTGCACAGCACTCTGTCAGATCACCGATCTCACTTAGAGTGCAGCAAGCTTACCAGCGCCTGCTCTGAGCAGGCACTTGGTAAGCCACCTCCCTCCCTGCAGGACCCGGATGCCGCAGCCATCTTGGATCCGGGACCTGCAGCGAGGAAGGAGGTAGGAGACCCTCGGAGCAACGCGATCACATCGCGTTGCTCCGGGGGTCTCAGGGAAGCCCGCAGGGAGCCCCCTCCCTGCGTGATGCTTCCCTATACCGCAGGTACACCGCGATCATGTTTGATCGCGGTGTGCCGGGGGTTAATGTGCCGGGGGCGGTCCGTGACCGCTCCTGGCACATAGTGCCGGATGTCAGCTGCGATAGTCAGCTGACACCCGGCCGCGATCGGCCGCGCTCCCCCCATGAGCGCGGCCGATCGTGCTGGACGTACTATTCCGTCCTTGGGAAGTAGGGCCCACCCCACATGGACGGAATAGTACGTCCAATGACAGAAAGGGGTTAATATTATAAACTTCTGCAAAACACCTGGGGGTTCAAGGTGTTCAATACACATCTAGATAAGTTCCTTAGCGGGTCTAGTTTCCAAAATGGTGTCACTTGGTGGGGGTTTCCACTGTTTAGGCACATCAGGGGCTCTCCGAACACGACATGGCATCTGCTAATTATTCCAGCAAATTTTACAGTCAAAAAGTCAAATGGCACTCCTTCCCTTCCAAGCCCTGCCGTGCACCCAAACAGTGGTTTTCCTCCACACTGTGCACTCAGGAGAAATTGCACAACAAATTTTATGGAGCAATTTCTCCTGTTACCCTTATGAAAATGCAAAATTTGGAGCTAAAAAAGATTTTTCTGGGAAAAATTTGATTTTTTTATTTCCACGGCTTAACGTTATAAACTTCTGTGAAGCGCCCGGGGATTCAAGGTGCTCACCACACATTATTATAATTTATTATTATTATTTATTTATACAGCACCATTAATTCCATGGTGCTGTACATGAGAAGGGGTTACATCCAAATACAGATATCACTTACAGGAAACAAACTAACAATGACAGACTGATACAGAGGGGAGAGGACCCTGCGGGCTTACATTCTACAGGATTATGGGGAAGGAGACAGTAGGTCGAGGGTTGCAGTAGCTCCGATGGTGTTGAGGTGGCCGTGTGGTCATTACAGGTTGTAAGCTTCTTTGAAGACGTGGGTTTTCAGGTTTCTTTTGAAGGATCCAAAAGTGGTGGATAACCGGACGTGTTGGGGCACAGAATTCCAGAGGATGGGGGATATTCGGCAGAAGTCTTGGAGGCAATTGGGTGAGGAGCGAATAAGCGTGGTGGAGAGAAAGAGGTCTTGGGAGGACCGGAGATTACGTGAGGGAAGATATTGAGAGATTAGTTTGTAAATATACGGAGGAGAAAGGTTATGGATGGCTTTGTAGGTCAGTGTTAGTAGTTTAAACTGGATACGCTGGAAAATTGGGAGCCAGTGAAGGGATTTGCAAAGAGGGGAAGCAGGAGTGTAGTGAGGAGAGAGATTAATTAGTCGGGCAGCAGAGTTAAGGACGGACTGGAGGGGTATGAGAGTGTTAGAATGTAGGCCACAGAGAAGGATGTTGCAGTAGTCGAGGCGGGAGATGATTAGGGCATGCATAAGCATTTTGGTAGAGTGAGGGTTGAGGAAAGGACGGATTCTGGAAATATTTTTTGAGCTGGAGGCGACAGGAGGTGGCGAGAGCTTGGATGTGTGGTTTGAAGTACAGGGCAGAGTCCAGGGTTTCTCCGAGGCAGCGGATTTTGGGGACAGGGGAAAGTGTGATTTCATTTATTTTGATAGATAGATCAGGTAGGGAAGATATGCGAGATGCAGGAAAGATAATGAGTTCAGATTTGTCCACATTGAGCTTGGGGAAGCGAGAGGAGAAGAAGGAAGATATGGCTGATAGACACTCTGGGATTCTGGAGAGCAGAGAGGTGACATCTGGGCCAGAGAGGTAGATTTGGGTGTCATCAGCATATAGATGGTACTGGAAGCCATAGGACCTTATGAGTTATCCCAGGTCGAGTGTATAGATTGAGAAGAGTAAGGGCCCTAGGACAGAGCCTTGAGGGACACCAACAGAGAGGGGGCGAGATGAAGAGGTAGTATGGGAGTAGGAAACGCTAAATGTGCGGTTGCTAAGGTATGAGGAGATCCAAGATAGGGCAACGTCTTTGACACCAAAGGAAGAGAGGATCTGTAGTAGGAGGCAGTGATCAACTGTGTCAAAGGCAGAGGACAGGGCAAGAAGGAGGAGTATACACTCCCTGACAGAAGCTACGTCGCCCATCCATGCCATGCAAACAAAAGCTGATAACCATCCATTGGTTGTACAAACCACTCCCCTGAAAGCTGCAACCCTCCGAAATGTGGCCCAGGCCAAGAAAACAAATTGGCATCAATGCAGAAACACTGATCATCAAACGGACACAGAACACATCTAGATAAGCTCCCAAAGGGGTCTAGTTTCCAAAATGGTGTCACTTGTGGGGGGTTTCCACTGTTTAGGCACATTAGGGGCTCTCCAAACATGGCATCTACTAATTATTCCAGCAAATTTTACATTCAAAAAGTGAAACGGTGCTCCTTCCCTTCCGAGCCCTGCCGTGCGCCCAAACAGTGGAATTCCCCCACATATGGAGTATCGGCACAAATTTGCACAACAAATTGTATAGTCCATTTTCTACACCTACCCTTGTCAAAGTAAAAAAAACAGGTCTAAAAGTAAATTTTTGTGAAAGAAAAGTAAATGTTTATTTTTTCCTTCCACATTCCAAAAATTCATATGAAGCACCTGAAGCGTTAATAAACTTCTTGAATGTGGTTTTGAGCACCTTGAGGGGTGCACTTTTTAGAATGGTAGGCATGTGGGAAATCTTATTTCTGAACTATTATGTGTGACATAACTCTCTAATTTAAGGGCACAAAAATTAAAAGTTTGAAAATTGCAAAAATTTCAACATTTTTGCCCAATTTCCATTTTTTTCATATATAAATGCAAGTTATAGTGAAGAAATTTTACCACTGTCATGAAGTACAATATGTCTTGAAAAAACAATGTCAGAATCACCAGGATCCGTTAAAGCGTTCCAGAGTTATAACCTCATAAAGTGACAGTGGTCAGAATTGTAAAAATTGTCTCGGTCAATGTAGGAAGTAGAGAACTTTTTAATTTGTTTATGTTGGTTCTGGATTGTGTGTTGGACATTGGGCTGCTGTCTTGGGGTTATATTTGAGCCAGAGTTTTCCTTCACTCCATATCTCCTATCATTGGCACCTTCATGTCACCTGCACCTCAAAAACATCTGTGAAATACGGCATATTTATACCAAGGAAACCGTAAATCCTCTTATTTTTGCTCTAATTCATTCTTGTCTTGACTTCTGCAGTTCACTACTTAGGATTCTTCCCCTCACTGATCTATCCTCTCGCCAATCCTCAGTAAACCATACAGGCTCAGCATTGCGTCCAATTGTTACACCGATGCCTTTATGCTCTATAAATCATTACCCATAAGACGGAGTACAATATAAACATATCACACTCACAAAGCTCTCCACAGTGCTGCACCACCCTACATCTCCTCCCTCATCACTGTCATTCACTCTTCTCTTGCTCTCTATTTTGCTAATGTTATACAGTAAAATGTAACATCCTCCACAATCCAAACCTTCTGCTTTTGTCTTCAAAACTTTTCTAATGCTGCACCGGATCTCTGGAATGCACTACCCCAGAAAATATTTTTCTACCTTGTGTATTACCCCTACTTTCTTATAGATTGGTAACCCTTGTGAGCAGGACAAATTGTAAATTGTTGCGGTAAATGGTGGCATTATGTAAATTTTTATTTATTTTACTCACTTATATAGCGCCATTAATTCTACAGCTCTTTACAGACATCATCCTCACTGTTCCCATTGGGGCTCACAATCTAAATTCCCTATCAGTAAATCTTTGGAGTGTGGGCGGAAACAGGAGACGCCAGAGGAAATCCAGGAAAACATGGGGAGAACCTACAAACTACTTGCAGATGTTGTCCTTGGTGGGATTTGAACCCAAGACCCTAGTGCTGCAAGGCTGCAGTGCTAACCACTGAGCCATCATACTGCCCACGGTAAATAAATGCTATTAATATTTATTATTAAAGTGTGTGAAGAGTGGCTTGGAGACCTACCCTAAGAGTAGCGGTAATAGCTGTTCTGGTCCTTAGGATAGGGCATCAATATAAGATCAGTCATCAATACCGTGTACCCTCTACTATCAGCTGCTGGCAGCACCACCAGTGGCTCGATGTGTGGAGCCAGAAGAGCATGATTCCATATGTTGTGTGTTGACCATTCTCGTATAGTAGAGCTCCTCTACTATTGAAGCTCTGTCTCTGTACACTGTTTATATCCAGCTACCACCGGCGCCGTAAACAGTTGATCGGTTGTACGATTGCTAGACCCTTGATGGACAACCCCTTTTAAATATGGTTTACGTGAAGTGTCAAACTCAGCTTTAAAAGTACTTTATTAGAAGTATATGATCTGCTATCTTCTCCGTTCTCTCATCCTAGTGACATCCTTTTATTTGGATTTTTTGAGCTTCTTTTGGGAAGACAGAACGTTCGATCTATTTTAGGAACCGCTTGACATTCTAAGTTAAGAGATTTTACATGATCACCGATATGGGTATGTCACCACCTCTTCAAGTTTACAAGTCTACACAACTCTGGACTCCAACAGGGACCAAATGACATCTAATTTTGGACCCTACAAATACTTACTGGAGGACTCTGATCAGAATCTTTGTAAATAGTGTACATCACATTCCTCATCATGAACTGATCTTGAGTCTTTATTATAATCCAGAGTTGCCTTCACAATTCTGCTGGCTTCACATCTCAAATCCCCCCAGAGTATTTATTATTTGATCTTGTATTTACAAAGTTACTTAGCTGTTTATGTAATTCCTATAGAGAACCTCATGTAGCTCAGACATGTCACATTGCTCCTAAGGAGTCACACACATGGCATCTGAGAACATTTTGGTTTCCAGCCACTGGTTGGGAAACTAACAGTTCTAAAGGAGAACATTCAGCGTTTTAGAGCTTAGACCCTAAGGACAGTACTAACCATTAAGATCATTTCCATGGAAATATATTTCCAACATGATCTTACCAATGAGTGAAAAACCAAATGATGGAATAGACCAGTTACAGAAAAACGTTAGATCCACCGTTATCTCTCAAACCTTTCGTCAATAAATAACATCAATGTCTTCTTCACTTACATCTTCGAGCAGATGCTTCTGGTAGAAAATTATAATTTGTTTTTTATCAATCAGTAAGAAAATATGGTTTTTACTTTTTTATCTAATGTTTTACAGATTCTATGATAGAGTTTTCCATTCCTTTTTATCCTGTAAAAGACTTACTCCACCATTGTCCAGTTGCCATCTTGTCCCATCAGCGATCATTGTATAGATTCTTGTTGCGGACATGCCATTTGGTCTTTTCACCAATCACTTAGTGTCTAAGATGCCTGAACACCAGTTATATATGTGCATCGCTTGGTTTGGCTATGAATTTGGCTGTTTTTATTTTTAACACAGATTTCACTTCGCTAATTTGACTCCTAGGTCTACTTGATCGTCTTTACAATTACCTAGTTCATCTGTCTACTCTCCTTAGCTTACAAGGCAATATGTACTCGCCATCCCTGGTACCACATCTGTATCTGCCTGAATCCCATTACCATTTATAATTCCTCCCATCTGGAAGAATGTCCTTTTTGCCAGCCACTATCTTGCAAATCAACTACCAGACCTGGTAGAAACCTAACCAAAGTTGGGGAAAACGGGGATCACTGAGTAAAATTGTGCCCTCCGGTTGGGTCTTTACCGGAGTATTGCAGGAATAAGACTACTAAACGGATTGCACCAAAGACAGTGAAGAATCAACGCCTTCAAAATTTTGTGCTGGAGAAGGATGTTATCAATACCACAGGTGGCAAGAATAACAAACAAATCAATTTTGGAACAAATTAAGCCAGATATGTCACTCGAAGCAAGGATCACCAAGCTACGACTTACCTACTTTGAACACATTATACGAAGAGAACAATCAGTGGAGAAGGACATCATAGTGGGAAAAATAGAAGGAGCAAGGCAAAGAGTAAGACCAGCAAGATAATGGTGGAGAAGACCGTGGTGGACCTACCTAGGCTTGCACAAGATCGATCTTCCTAAAGATCTTTCATCCATCAAGTTGCCATGAATCGAGATCAAGCCTAAGGCTGTTAAATAATAAATAAATCATCTGTTTGTCGGCTGTTTGGACCCCCACAGATCTCATCCTGAGTTCTACCTGAATGGAATGAAGAGCAAGACCAGCAACCCAATGGCTTGATACTATCAAGATAATGGTGGAGAAGACCGTGGTGGACCTATCTAGGCTTGCACAAGATCGATCTTCCTAAAGATCGTTCATCCATGAAGTTGCTATGAATAGAGATCAAGCCTAAGGCTGTTAAATAACAATAAATAAATCATCTGGGTGTCGGCTGTTTGGACCCCCACAGATCTCATCCTGAGTTCTACCTGAATGGAATGGAGGTCAAGAGTGCACGCCACCGCATCATGCTTTCTCTATGGGACTGACAGAGATAGCCAAGCATTATACATGAGTTACTGCATACAAAGCCCCTATTTCAAGATCTTTGGGTGTCGAAATGGTCAGATAACCGGGGATCAGAAGTGGCTATGCATAGGGAATAATTTATAAAGCTCTTTGAGAGAAACACTCTTTTAGTAGGCCATCACTGAAACTATGGGTGATCTTCTCATAGAGTGTTACTGTATTTTCTTGTTTAGCACACAGTTGCCCTAGAGGTATAGACTTTGGTGTTCGAGGATTAACGCAAGGCTTTTAATCATGGCATAAACTGTTTATATATAGAGCAGAACAAATCGAGGATCATATAACAATTTACATCTCCATCTTATCCAGCACCGAGAAACCACAATTATCCCGAAAACAGGAAAAAGGAGATCAATAACATAAAAAATCACATTGTTCTTGCCACAATTAAAATCTTCTCACAGTCAAGAGTTAGAAAAACAAAGCCGCGAGTTTACGTGTGATGTCGGCCAATAAACAAGTGATTTTCTACATTTCCATAAACACATCTCAATGTTTAGAGATTTGCACAAATTACCATTCCAAACAGAATTCTGCTGATTAGATTTTCATCCCTCAGACTGGAGCGGCCCCAGGATGTCAAATGAAATTGTGAAAATTTAATTAATGTGCAAACAAGAGGAAGGATTCATCGCTGCAACCCAAGACATCTTGGACGCTCGAAAGCGATTCTTAAAAAAGGTTGTCAGGCTTGGAATATCCATTTCCATATACCCTGTCAAAGAATTGTAAGGGGGGTCCTCTGTTCAGGATCTCCATCTCTTGCATCCTGAACAGATCTCTCTCTGGAGGACCAGTCTTGACCTGCGTTTACACAGACAACCTATTGATTTTAATAGGCACAGTGCAATACTTAATATCTCCTGAAGAGGCACTACAGGGAAATTGAAAACTTACTGCTAAGCTTCCCTACCAAATCACAGATGATCAGTAGTGATTACAGCAGGAGGACACTTCGTGATCTGCTAACGGTCCAGTGATTGCAACAAATAAAGATTATTAGAAGTAGGGAACTCCTCCACGGTGGTGTTGGACAAAAAATGAAATTTGGGTTGCCCATTTATGTGCTATTCCAAGATGTCTAGGACCTGTCATTTGCTAAAAGAAAATTCTGTTAAATACCAAGTAAAAATCCCTGAGGTCGCTTGATTATGCCTCTTTTTTCCATTTTTTTCTGCGTGGTTCCACTGCGGAGATATTCACAACTTGTTGCTTTCAGTATGTGAAATTTTTGCTTACAGACCAACTTCGAATTTCTTCAGTCTTCTCTGGGGGTGTTATATTTCACCCCTCCCTCCCAGATGCTGCCAATCAGAGCTCAGACTGAGACTGAGAGATGACTGGATCAGCTGCCCAGCTGATATTGGAAGCAACTGGGAGGGAGAAGACTGTAAAGAAGTGCCCAGTTGGATTACAAACAGAGATTTCACATACTGTGTTTTTCAAAAGTAATAAATGAGAATATCTCTGTGAAGGAGCGTCAGAGAGCAAAATGGGAACAAGGTGCAAAATCAGGTGAGCTCAGCGGTTTTTACAGACTAACTCTTTTTCTTCTAGCAAGTGATAAGAACCCTTCACAATTTTTATATTTTGAACAAATTTGGTCTAAAGCGTAATTGGATCCAAAGTCCTTAAAGTGGATGAAAAGAACCAAAGCAAGCTAGTCAAAAATATTAGACTCTGTCCTTCTTTTAAATGAGGAACATTATCCAATATCACATGTCTGTGAGTGGCAAAAGTATGTGAACCTTTGATTTCAGTATCTGGGGTGACCTCCTTGTGTAGCAATAGTGACGTATGTTAGAATGGCAATTGAAAAATGAAATCCTGGTTATAACTCTAAAGGTCACTGAACTCCACATATATGGAATGAAAGTTATCAGCAATATCCATATCACACCTGTTATTGCAGTGTCATCTAGATTAGGAAATGGATAGATAGATAATAGATAGATAGATAGATAGATAGATAGATAGATAGATAGATAGATAATAGATAGATAGATGATAGATAGATAGATAATAGATAACAGATAGATAGATAATAGATAGAAAGATAATAGATAGAAAATAGATAGATAATAGATAGTAGATAGATAGTTGAAAGACAGATAGATTTTCCTCCCCAGGCTTGGCTTGCTTCTCTCATTACTCTTTTTGTGTGAATTATGACCCTTCTTGCTCAAGTCTGAAGGCGCACATCCCAATCTCATTGATCCACAGTTCTGTCTCTTTTTTTCTTGGCCGGACTGCATTTGCTGTGCAATAGTCCGTTACACGAGGAATATACAGCACTCATGCCATGGATAATGCTGCGCCCCTCCCCCACACCACGATTGACATCCATGGAAAATGTGTTAAACATACGGTTTCCCACCGTCGTCTGTATAGGGGGCAGCGCCATGATAATCATACAGACGGGATTAAATTGTACTGCTAATCGCACGTCGTCTTAAATTGCCTAGCAACTTGTACCAATAGATTTTCCACTTGAGATGTTTACATTGTGTGATTTATAGGAAAGCAATAAGCCACGACAGGCGATGCATTAAGGGATTTGGATGCACACCCTGGGTGTGGTCCTTCGTCCTCAGCAATTTGGACTTGCGGCTAAATCCTTTAATACACACCCCGCAATGTAATAACTCAATAACAAGCCTGAGATTGAAGGAAATTAAGAATTAGTCGAGGGGGGAGGGGACAATTAGGAAGGTAGAATAGAGTCATTACATGTGAAAAGATTCATCATTGTTACTGTAAAGCCTCTGAATACATCACGTGCCATCATAGAGTAATTGTATCCGGTTACATTATATCAATAGATCACCCACAGTGATCGCAAACAGCTATAATCAGAAAATGATCTACTGTGTAAACTAGGTGTTTGTGTTACAGTGTTACATGCATTTTGTTTTTTTTCCCACAATCTGTATTAAAAATAAAAAATAGAAATCTTGCAATTCTCACACCGGCCACCGGGGCTTTGTTAGACTCTTAACTTCCCATTGTTTCAGGAAACAACACATGTATATAGCCACAATGGTCAACCCACGACTATAGCTTTTTTATTGTAGGATCTAATGAGCGTGTGCACGGATGTTACCAGTTATTGTAATCCTGCTTCTTATTATAAGGAAACTGTTGTATACTCTGGAAGGAACTAGGAGTCTAAAATAGCCCCAGTGGCCAGTGTGAAAATTGCAAAATTACAAATTTTTTTAATAAAGATTATCAGATGAAAAAAAAACATTAACAAAACAATAAGTAATTTTCTGGTGATAGCTTTCCATTAAGATATCCACCTAGAGCTGCGGCACCCCTTAGGTAACTGATGGCTGACCACATCTGACATTGGAGGAAAGTTAAGACACCCCCTTGTACATCCGATGGTCAGGCCAGACCATAATTATCTTACAGGTCCTTTCACATTAAAACTGCAATTTTTTTTTACTGCAGTTCTGCACTGTAATATGTAAAGCAATAGAGGAGGACATGATGGTTGTCTCTAGACCATTTAAACAGAACTCATGGCAAGTGTGCTAATATCCTCCTAAGGCCTTAGTCACATGTCAAGACAGATGGCAACACAGATGGCATACGTGCATTGTCTGTTGGAACCCAAACCACCAGAATTTCTTCCTTCTTCATGATCACCATTAACTTTTTCCCAGCTATAATAACTTCCCACCCATAAAAAACCTCCGCTATGCTCCCTTTCTTCATCTGAGTTATTACAATTACTTATTTTTAGAGCACCATTGATTCCATGATGCTGATGAGGTGGCTGCTCCAGCTGTGGTGCGGTGGCAGCTCCGGTGGTGATGAGGTGGCAGCTCCGGTGGTGATGAGGTGGCAGCTCTGGTGGTGATGAGGTGGCAGCTCTGGTGGTGATGAGATGGCAGCTCTGGTGATGGTGAGATAGCAGTTCCAATGGTGATGAGGTGGCAGCTCCGGTGGTGATGAGGCGGCAGCTCCAGTTGTGATGAGGTGGCAGCTCCAGTGGTGATGAGGTGGCAGCTCCAGTGGTGATGAGGTGGCAGCTCCGGTGGTGATGAGGTGGCAGCTCCGGTCGTGATGAGGTGGCAGCTCTGGTGATGGTGAGATAGCAGTTCCAATGGTGATGAGGTGGCAGCTCCAGTGGTGATGAGGTGGCAGCTCCAGTGGTGATGAGGTGGCAGCTCCAGTGGTGATGAGGTGGCAGCTCCGGTGGTGATGAGGTGGCAGTTCCGGTCGTGATGAGGTGGCAGTTCCGGTGGTGGTGAGGTGGCAATTCCAGTGGTGGTGAGGTGGCAGTTCCGATGGTGATGAGGTGGCAGCTTCAGTTGTGGTGTGGTGGCAGCTCCGTTGGTGATGAGGTGGCAGCTCCGGTAGTGATGAGGTGGCAGCTCCGGTGGTGATGAGGTGGCAGCTCTGGTGATGGTGAGGTGGCAGTTCCGATGGTGATGAGGTGACAGCTCTAGTGGTGATGAGGTGGCAGTTCCGATGGTGATGAGGTGGCAGCTTCAGTTGTGGTGTGGTGGCAGCTCCGTTGGTGATGAGGTGGCAGCTCCGGTAGTGATGAGGTGGCAGCTCCGGTGGTGATGAGGTGGCAGCCGCGGTGGTGATGAGCTGGCAGCTCCTGTGGTGGGGAGGTGGCACCTTAGGCAGGCCGTAAACTTTCTTGAAGAGATGGGTTTTCAAGTTCTGTCTGAAGGTTCTGAATACGGCAGATAATTGGACGTGTTAGGGCACAGAGTTCCAGAGGATGAGGGAAACCCAGGAGAAGTCTTGGAGGTAATTGGGTGAGGAACGTATGAGTATGGAGGAGAAAAGGAGGTCTTGGGAGGATGGGAAGAAACGTGTTGGAAGATATTAGATTAATTCAAAGATACAGAAGAGACGGCTTTGTAAGTCAGTGTAAGCAGTTTTAACTGGGTACGTTGGTGAATTGGAAGCCAATGAAGGGATTTGCAGAGGCGAAAAATGGAGGAGTAATGAGGAGAAAGGTGGATTAATCGAACAGCGGAGCTAAGGACGAACTGGAGAGGTGCGAGAGTGTTAACAGGAAGGCCACCGAGGATATTGTAGTAGTTAAAGCAAGAGATGATGAGGACATGTACAAACATTTCAGTAGTTTCAGGGTTAAGGAATGCTTTATGCATGTTTTGTGAGGTTTTAGCACAGCTCAAGAGATTTACCAACTTCTCCAGGAGTCCAGGATGTCGCCTGTTCTCTGAAGCCTCCTGGTTATTTTGGGAAAGTTGGCAATTTTTTTTTTCTTTACAAAAGCCCATGGTTAAAGGGATCCCAAAACAACAAAAGTACATTAACTTTTTGGCCCTAGTCCCGAATCTTTGTCAGAATGTGGCGGATTGCTGAAAGAAACAGATGCATGTGGAGGAAGCGCTGAGGTAGAGCGACCACAGTCGCACATGTAATGGCGCCGTATAGAGGAAAGGAGTAAAGCAGGTATTTAAATACACGTTTCCTGGATACCCGGTACTGAGTTGGGGGCATGACAGAGATGTGTGTGGGTGTAGCTGGGTATGTAACGATGACGTCAATGGAGCCATGGGATTTCCACGCGGTGAATACATCTCCGAAAATTAGGCAGGCTCTCATAGCTACAGAAATAACAAGCATGTGGATGTCAAATATGTTTTAGGCACATTTAACTCAGAAAGGAGGGGGGATTTGGATTTGGGAGCGCAGAATTTGCAATTTCTTTGGCGGGTGAAGAGCCATTTTGCTTTTCCAGAGCCTTTGCGCTATCAGTAACGTGGAAGCCCCCTATATTTCGGTTAACAGATGACAGACCTGAGTGGGGACTTGTATTTTGTGAATTGAGTTGAAGCTTTTATTGGGAACATTTTATATAATGTTTGGGATAAGATTTATCTGGTGCTCTACCGTAAGCACTTACTTTGGGGTTTCCATCTAAATCTCTGAGTGACGTGATTCAGATGAAACCCTTGAGGGATCAATTCACTATTATGAGGCAGCAGAGTTACGTTGGACTCCATCTGGCCTCTGTTCAGTGGTGTCCTTCTTTACAGAAGTGCACAAAACAGTGGCCGATGGCACTTTTATGCAATCCTAAAAAGACGGACACTGTCGGATCACAGGTCCTATGGCACCCACAGTGCCTCCATCTGCCTCAATATAGGGAATCTTCCACCAGAGGGTCCGTCTGAATCACGTATTTCAGATATTTACATGGAAACCCTAGTGTAAGCGCTCAGTGCAGAGCGCAAGATAAATGTGTGCCGAGCCTTAATGCGATCTTTGGGAGGCAGAATGAAAAAATCAACAGCATGTGAAGAATTGGTTTGATTTATTTTTTATGCCGTTCCTCATGCGATATAAGTGACTAGATGACTTTATTCTTCTGGTCAGTGCGATTACAGCGATACAAGATTTATATCGGGTTTTTATGTTTGGCTGCTGTCACACACTAAAAGACTTTAAAAAAAAAAAAAAAAAAACAACAAGTTTTTGCATTACCATATTTTGAGAGCTATAATTTTTCCATATTTCGGCTGACAGAGTCATGTGACGCCTTGTTTTTTGAGGGACGAGTTGACGTTTTTATTTGTACCATTTTCAACCAGATAACATTTTTTGATCGCTTTGTATTCTGATTTTCAGGAGGTAGAATGAACAAAAACCGGCAATTCAGGACTTGCATCTTTTTTGTTTTTATGTTGTTCCGTGTGTGGTAAAATTGCTAAAAAAGCTTTATTCAATACGATTACAGAGATAGCTCATTTCTATGGTTGCGCTTTTACACAATAAAACAATTTTATGGAACAGAGAATTATTTTTGCATCGCTTTATTCTGAGAGCTATAACTTTTTTATTTCTCCTCTGATGGAGCTGTATGGCGGCTTGTTTTTTGTGGAACAAGATGACGTTTTCAGCGGTACATGTTTATTTTCAATCGACTTTTTGATTGTTTAATTCCACTGGCAGCCATGAGGGAGCTGCAGCCTCTGGAAGGACAGATAACCTGGAAGGGTTGGATGTGGAGTAGCCGGAAGGGAAGGAGCACAGGAGAGGAACAGAGCTCAGAGGGGAACTGTGGCAGGGCACCCTCAGAGCTGAAGCGCAGTACCGGGAACCGGGAGCTCGAGGCTTTTGTGGGACTCTAGGACACAGCAGAACCGGAGGGCATGACACTACACGTTAACTGCCCGCACCACGCCTGAGACGCAGCAGCAACTAAGGAGCCAGGGGCATGATAGAGTCCCGGTAAAAAAGGCTCAAGCTGCCAGTCATGCAGGTACCTGTCTCAGGACAGAGGGAATAGAGGACTCTGCAGGAGGCGTCAGGCAGCAGGGACCTCACCTTTGACGGCGCTAGTTGGAAAGGCTCAAACCAGGTAAAGACTTACAGCTTGTCTCCTCCATTTATTTATCGGCACATATCACATCTCGACCACACACCATAGGACCCCTGGGGACCCCGCTTCACCTGTGGGAAGTGTAACACCCGTGCTGCCACAACATCCCCCAGGGGACCCCTTTAATGCAGCGTTGGTCCAACTACTGACCGAACTCCACAGGTGGCGTCACAACAAACTTTGAACATTTTCCCCTTTAACGTTGAGGCCCTGGGCCACAGACCGGGTCGCAGCCACCGTGACATCCCCCTTGCGACCGGACCCGGAACCGAGTACCCCACTGCCCTGCGGGCGACTCAATTACACCTGTTAGTGCTTCACTGACAGAAGCCTCTTAGACCATAATCTAAACAGGCCACCGTAGCTGGCAGACCCAGAGGTCGTCATGATGATCTCGGGTTGTCATGACAATGATCGGCAGCCCACAGGGCCTTCTAAATGCTGAGATCATTACTGATCGTGTCATTTGGGGGGTTTAATAGCCAGGATCTTGGCAATTACTTAAAAAAGTCAAAATGGCAGAATTTAATTTTGTTGGTCACCTCACTTCCCTAAAAAAAAATGCAACAAAAACATTGCATGTACCCCATATTGGCAGCAATAAAAATGTCACAAAAGAAAATAAAAGCCCTCGATCAATAAAAAGATGACACAAACCAAAAAACATATTTTTTTTACAATATGCAGAATTTTTTTTCCATCACTTACAATGAATAAAATCAACACGAGTTTGATATCGCCGTAATTGCCCCTGATCTGAACACTCATCTCTCTGGGTCATTTTCATGCACAATGAATGGAGTAAAAACAATAGCCAAAAAATCATTTTTAAAAAAATTAATTTTTTTCACCATGAGATTGTTTTTCTTATCTTGAAGGGCATTATATGATGTCATACAAAAGTACAAGTCATCCAGAGAAAAAAACTAAAAGAAAAACAAAGTTTCATCCAATATTTGGGTGCCACTCGTCAATGAGTTCGTGGAGAAAAAAAAATCAGACTGAAGGCGGATGACACATGAGTGCGGTCCGGTTTCCACCATCTGACACAATGGAGAAGATGGAGAATTTTTTTTTTCCATCTTCTCCTTATTGAGAAAATGAGTCCGACCATGCTAATCACACTCTGATCAGCGTCGGCACAGTGTCATCCGATTTTCCCAGATGAGGATCAGATCTGAAAGAAAAATTTCTCCATCTTCTCCGTTCGGTAAGTCAGTGAAAATGGGACTGCACTCACATGTTATCCGACTGCAGTCTGATCTTGTACACAGGTTCATTGGCTTGTTATAGTCGAGTCTGATCTGAATGTTGGAGGCAATTCGTGCTGATTTGGTCAGGGAAAAAAATTGGACATGCACAGCCCCGTAGAATAACATTGGCCCGGAGCCATCCATGTTTGGTCAGACAGAAAATACTGTCTGATCCCAACATCTGATACACCGTGTAGAGGGGATGGAATAAAGCAAAAACCAAAGACCATGTCCTGCCTGGTGGTACGTGTGACCGTCACTCTCCCTGTGTTTTCCAAGACTGGAGATGAGCAAACATTGACTCCTGTGACTTCAGGAACCACAAAATGACGTTTCTCTACACAAGGACCACCGTGTTTGATTCCATGCTCTCAGCCAGTCCCCCGACATGAGACATGAGAAGAAAGCCTTCAATTCATCATCACATGACAAGGACGACCCTGCACCAAAATGAGGAGAGGTTCTCCAAGGGGGATCCAATGTGACAAACAGCTGTGACTCTTTAAGGCTCTGTCTACACTTGTCTATACTCCCCCTCCATGTCTGTACGGACCCTGTACGCTGGGAGCAGTCATGGGGAACCGAAAATGGATCTTTTCTAGTGATGAGCGAATATACTCATTACTCGAGATTTCTCGAGCACGCTCGGGGGTCCTCCAAGTATTTTTTCCTGCTCGGAGATTTAGTTTTCATCGCCTCAGCTGAATGATTTACATCTGTTAGCCAGCATAAGTACATGTGGGGGTTGCCTGGTTGCTAGGGAGTCCCCACATGTACTTATGCCGGCTAAGGGTATGTTTCCACGGTCAGTAAACGCTGCGTCAAACACGCAGCGTCCAGATGTTCCAGCATAGTGGAGGGGATTTTATGAAATCCCGTCTCCACTATGCGTGGAAACCCGCATCAGTCTTCCCTGCGACTCCGGACATGCTGCGCGTCTTTTCAGATCGCAGCATGTCCGTACACCTTGCGGGGACGCAGCGTCCCCGCAAGGCATAACACAGGGCCCTATGGGAGAGAGCGATGATCCCGGATGTGTACAGTTAACACATCCGGCATCATCGCGTCCCAGAAAGGGGGCGGGGCTTAGCGCCGAGCGGCTTCGCTGCTGCGGAGATACCGCCGGCCATCCTGACCGTGAACACGTACCCTTACAGATGTAAATCATTCAGCGGCGGCGATGAAAACTAAATCTCCGAGCACTAAAAAATACTTGGAGGACACCAGAGCATGCTCGGGAAATCTCAAGTAACGAGTATATTCGCTCATCACTAGTCTTTTCCCTAAACATTCCCGCAAAGCTGGAAGCTACAATTGTCCACAATGTCTGAAAAATGAAGATTTCCATCACTGGAACTAAGAAGCCAAGGCCGACCCCTGAGGAACAAGCCCAGAGCATTATCCTCCAGCATCTGTACAGGGGCACAGTGTAGTCAGGGGGCATCGTTCTCCTGGAATCGCCAAACCCAGACTCCTCCATCCGAGAAGTGTGATCCATCACTGCCCGGAATTTTGGCTAAATTTTGTTGAAATGTGACATTTGTGGAATTCAAAATTTTTGTGATTTTTTTGATTTTTGGCAGCTGTACCCCTGTCTTGGACAACTCCGTCAACTTTTTTTTAAAAGTAGGAATGGCTGGAGGGGAAGAGGGCCCCCGACAAAATCATCATAATATTCGCTGCGGAAATGAGCAATGTTCTGAATTTTTATTTTTATCGCTAATCGTACGGACCTGGAGATCATTTTCACCTCAAAATAAAAACCTTAAAAATATTACTTTGAAAACAATGGTGGAATTGTTTTTTTTTTGTTTTTTTTAATGTCACCTAAATTTGGAATTTTTATTCTCCCATTTTTTAGGACGTTAAATGGTAAAATGAATGGAATCATTGAAAACTACAACTCATCCTCCACAAAAACTAGCCCCGGTATGGCTATAGTGATGGAGAAGTAGAAAAAAAAAGTTATGGCTCTTGGAAGAAGAGGAGGAAAAAAACGACAGCAGAAAAAAAATTAAAAATCGTTGCAAGGGGATTTAAATTCTGCAAACTCCCAATTGGCTATTTCCTCTTGTTTTGATATTTGGTCAACTTTTCACATCCATTGGTTAAGAGATGGGGGGAATTCGGATCCTTATGACCGCAAACATCTGAATAATAAACCTTAGATTTAGGGGTGTAAATAAGGGTGAGGGCTCGTGTAGAAGGCTGATTTTCCCGTTCGAGCACTATCTGTGATTTTCTCGCATAGCACTCGTTCTACGGGTTCGGATAAAGTGTTATCTGAACATGCTCGGGTGCTAACCGGGTGTTTTCGGCATGCTCGAATAATATGTTTGAGTCCCGGCGGCTCGTACCCATGATATTCTATGGAGCTTTGAACATGTCCAATTTTTTTCTCGGACCGAGTAATCCACGGAAACAAATTGATGACCTGTCCAATTGATCCGAGTTGTGCAGCTACATGGGGAGCGCAGGGACAGTCAATCTGGCCGCATCCATTGCAGTGCTTGCGAGATGCAAAGCAAAAAGCTTTCAAGTGCTGAGCTTCTTGCCGAGAAGACCAGCCACCTCTGATAGACTCCATTGCAGAGGTATCATCCACATGATAGGATCATGGATAGGGTACACATTTTACCTATAGTGCAAATATTAGGACTAAATCGTGAGCGTCCATCCTGACCTTGATATCCCATCCTCCGCGAGTTCTCCAGACTCTGCACCTGTGCAAACCCCATTATATGGAAATGACAGATGCTGCGAGATCTTCTTCCTGAGCAAACGGTTCTGTTACTAGTTAATCCGAGCAATCATCTCCTGTCCGCCGCTCTATCCGCCTCCATCCATCATATGCATCTACATGAGAGCAGATTACACTGGTGGAGCATGTGATTTAGGACCTCTTCCACTTTGAACATTCTCTATAGAAACCTTTTGGCACTGCTCAGGGGCTTTTAGAAGATAAAAATTACAGACGTTTTTTAGTTAAAAAATAAATAAATAAAAGTCATTTTGGCAAATTTTTTCAGAGAAACTATATGACATACAAAGGTTTGTTGCCATTTGGAAACCATCAGCAAGTTGCTATTGACTGTTTCTGTAGCTCAAATTCTAGGTTGTACAAAGAGACAGGAACACTGGTGCCTTGTGAGTTGTTACTTTGAAACGATCAGCTTTCTGCTATTTACCGATCCTGTTATTCTTAAATTTTCATTCTTACTATAAGTTGTATGTATACCGAGTAAAACAAGACTCAATAATGCTTAAATGTCCAATTTTCTAAAGCAATCTCTTTTATAGAGGACCTGTTACTTGCTTAAAAAATTCAGTTAAATACATTGTAAAAATCTCTCGGCTCCCCTGATTCTGACGCTCTTTTCCGTTTTGCTCTACGTCGCTCCATTGCAGAGATATTCACATTTGTTGCTTTTGGAGTGTAGAATGTGAAATTTCTGTTCATAGTGCCACTGGGCGTTTCTGCAAAGTCTTCCATGGGGACTCAGCTCAGGATCTAATCTAGCAATTTTTCAGTGTTAGAAACTGCCGAGTTTGTGATTATCAAGCACTGGGAGGGTATGGTGAAAGCAGAAAACTCTAAAGAAACGCCCAGTTGCACTACAAACAGTGATTTCACATACTGCTCTCCAAAAGCAATAAATGTGAATATCTCCGCAATGGAGCTACGTAGAGCAAAACGGAAAAAAACGACGGAATCAGGGGAGCGCAGGGATTTTTTTTTTAAATAAGGTATTTAACTCAAATTTTTGGAGCAAGTAACGGGTCCTCTTTAAGTGATGAACACCTATAAAGTATGAAATGACCCTTTTTTATGATAAAACATTTTGAACTCACCTTTCACCAGAATGGAGCTCTTTTATGCCAGTTGCAGTGGAGGAGCATGAAGCATACACTACAGCCACTCCGTTCGTTACAGCAGTCCAATAGAAAATGAATAAATAGGGATAAAAGTGGGCCACACTGGCACTCGGTGGTCGTCCCAGTGGTCAAACCCTCACACGATAGGTGATGTCTTTCATCTACCACAATTTTGACCACGAGGGAACTGGAGAACCCCATAAACGCCAACTTTGGGTTGACTATGAATAAGCCTACCCTCTTTTTGACTCCCGTTGTGGGATTGCCTGGGGGAAAATTGGGACTGTTGGCTAAGTAAGCATGCTTAGACCCCTCAAACCCAGATTTTAGGCTGCAATAGAGTTCAAAGTTCAAACCAATAAAGCTGCAGAGAATCCAGGTGAAATATGGACACTAAATGTGACACTGACCGATCCCATGCCATGAAAATTTACAAAAGGGGATGTTAGAACAGCAAATCATTCACAGCCAACATCAGAGCGCACTTACCACATTACACAGAATAAGATTACTGGATCCATCAACAGCACCTTGCTGACAGTTTCCTATAACAATATTTTTTTTAAAGTTAACTAAAAGCGAAGCATAAAAAGTAATGAAGACGTGTTAAGCCTGTGCTGGATCCTACGTGTGCAGAGTATACGGCGATCGAGTGTGGGGGGAGCGCACGTAGAAGAAGGGACCACGCTGGTGCTCAGTGACCACTCGTTATCGCAGTTATGTCCACAAGTAAAGCCGGATAATCCCAAACATGTCCGAAAAAAATCACCTGTTATGAGAGGGGCTGGTGGGGGGACACTGCGGCCCCCGGTCGTTATTCAGGCTTCGATTTCACTCTTTTTCATCGCAGGATCATATGATGAAAGAGGCGGCCGGCCGTATACTGCCATCGTTACCCACCATAAACAGTATAGACATCAAAGCCTGGAAAATAATCTGGGGCAACTCATATTTGTGTCTGGCGTGGTATGTCCTGTGTATGTGTGCTATGCCGGGCTGGGGAGGGGGTCCGCACAGGGAGGGCACATTCTATGGAGGGACGGACCAGACCTCATCTATGGGATAGTCATCAGTGATGGCTGCTTTATAGTATTATTCCAGTGGGGCACAGCCCAGACCAGTGACTCCATCTTGCCTGCACTGGGAGTCTAAAGTCAGGCTGTTGTCTCATGCAAGTGATCATCTCATGAGACGTGATCATTATTATCTGAGTGCTCGTATTTATTTTACTCACTTATTAATTCCACAGTATTATCAGCACTGTCCCTATTGGGGCTCACAATCTAGATTCCCTACCAGTATGGAGTGTGGGAGGAAACAGTGCTACCCACTGAGCCACCATGCTGCCCACTGCACATTGCTAACCCCTGAGTCACCATGCTGCCCACTACAGTGCTAACCATTGAGCCACCATGCTGCCCACTGCAGTGCTAACCATTGAGCCACAATGCTGCCCACTGCTAACCACTGAGCCACCATGCTGCCCACTGCACATTGCTAACCACTGAGCCACCATGCTGCCCATTGAACAGTGCTAACCACTGAGCCACCATGCTGCCCTAGTGTTGGATCAAAATCAACAATGCAAGACAACAAGACAGTGAAAAAAAATCGCCCGCACTCGGATGCCATCTGAGTTTCACACTGTCACATAGGAGAAGGTGGACACTTTTTTTCTCCACCTATGAGAAAATTGGATGTCAGCTGGACCAAACTCAGCTCACAATAATCCGTCTATTGTTCTCGTGAGAAACTGATGTCTGAACGAGGCGCAATACACGGCACTCGGGTCAATATCAGACATATCGCTGCGATTTCATGCAGACTGCTCGGCCCGAAAAAGATCACGGAAATGTAAAACGCGCCGTAGACTTCATAGGTGAAAAGCAGCCGTGTGAATGAGGCCGCACGGCACAGAATGATCTCTGGACATGAGACGTACAGTGGTCTCTGTGCCCCCCGCATAATGGCAGGGCTGAGATCAGTAACACGTTGCTGCTGTTCACTGATCCGGGTTTCCTCTTCCTTCTGATTGTTATTATGGCTGTTGAGGGCAGTGTGAGGATAACATTGGTCAGTACAGATGTAGCAGAGCTGGGGCGGTGTGAGGATAATGCCTTCCAGCAATGGTCAGTACAGATGTATGATATATATGTGTGTGTACAAGTGTATGTATACATACAGGGCCGTATTTAGAGTTTCTGCTGCCCTTGGCACTTTTAGTGCTGCCTCCCCCTTTGGTAAGTATGACACTATCGGCAGTGACTTTGGCAAAAATCGCTGAGGTGTAAGTCGCCTTTTGCAGTAGATCCGGCAGTTTTTCCGCATCTGCAGCGTAAAGGATCACTTACGGCAACACTGCGTTCGGCCTCATTCATTTCCTATGGGATTTGTGGACATTTGCGGCACTTGCCGCGGTCCGGCAAATGCGGTATCATACCTCCCAACTTTTGAAGAAGAGAAAGAAGGGTAAAGTTTGCGGCGCGCTACGCGGCAAATTTTAGGCCATATCTCTGACTACACCCATTTCACAACTAGTCACACCCATATCCACACCCCAACCACACCCATTTAGCACTGCTGATCACACTGTTTCATAAACAATAATTATAAACAAAAAAAATATGGCCACACAGTGCTCCATACTGTATAATGACCACACATGATGCTCGATACTGTATAATGGCCACACAGTGCTCTATACTGTATAATGGCCACACATGATGCTCTATACTGTATAACGACCACACATGATGCTCCATACTGTATAATGGCCACACAGTGCTCTATACTGTATAATGGCCCCACATGATGCTAAATACTGTATAATGGCCACACAGTGCTCCATACTGTATAATGGCCACACATGATGTTCCATACTGTATAATGGCCACACAGTGCTCCATACTGTACAACGACCCCAAATGATGCTCAATACTGTATAATGGCTACACATGATGCTCCATACTGTATAATGGCCACACAGTGCTCTATACTGTATAATGGCCACACATGATATTCCATACTGTATAATGGCCACACAGTGCTCCATACTGTATAATGGCCCCACATGATGCTCAGTACTGTATAATGGCCACACATGATGCTCCATACTGTATAATGGCCACACAGTGCTCCATACTGTATAATGGCCCACATGATGCTCAGTACTGTATAATGGCCACACATGATGCTCCATACTGTATAATGGCCACACATAATGCTCAATACTGTATAATGGCCACACATGATGCTCCATACTGCATAATGGCCCCCTCCCTCCCATCTTGTATGCATGGCTCATCTCCCCCCTCCCATCTTGTATGCATGGCTCATATCACCCCCCATCCTGTATGCATGGCTCATCTCCCCCTCCCATCCTGCATGGCTCATCTCCCCCCCATCCTGTAAGCATGGCTCATCTCACCCCCCATCCTGTATGCATGGCTCATCTACCCCTCCCATCCTGTAAGCATGGCTCATCTCACCCCCCCATCCTGTATGCATGGCTCATCTCCCCCTCCCATCCTTTATGCATGGCTCATCTCCCCCTCCCATCCTGTATGCATGGCTCATCTCACCCCCCCTCCCATCCAATAAGCATGGCTCATCTCACCCCCCCCCATCCTGTATGCATGGCTCATCTCCCTCTCCCATCCTGTATGCATGGCTCATCTCCCCCTCCCATCCTGTATGCATGGCTCATCTCCCCCTCCCGTCCTGTATGCATGGCTCATCTCACCCCCCCATCCTTTATGCATGGCTCGGCTCCCCGCTCCCATCTTGCATGGCTCATCTCACCCCCCTCCCATCCTGCATGCATGGCTCATCTCACCCCCCCTTCCATCCTGTAAGCATGGCTCATCTCACCCCCCCATCCTGTATGCATGGCTCATCTCCCCCTCCCATCCTGTATGCATGGCTCATCTCACCCCCCCATCCTTTATGCATGGCTCGGCTCCCCGCTCCCATCTTGCATGGCTCATCTCACCCCCCTCCCATCCTGTATGCATGCCTCATCTCACCCCCCCTCCCATCCTGTAAGCATGGCTCATCTCACCCCCCATCCTGTATGCATGGCTCATCTCCCCCTCCCATCCTGTATGCATGGCTCATCTCCCCCTCCCATCCTGTATGCATGGCTCATCTCACCCCCCCCATCCTTTACGCATGGGGGGTGAGATGAGGGGGTGTCAGGCATCCAGATGTACCAGAGCCGGACTCGTCTAGACTGTGTGCACATACAACACACAACATACACCATGAGACAACATGCGACAAACATGCGACATGCAACATGCGACAACATGCGATGTGCAACATGTGACAACATGCATCATGCAATAACATGCGACATGGGATGACATGCGACAACATGCAACATGCGACAACATGCGACATGCAACATGCGACAACATGCAACAACATGCGACATCATGTAACATGCGACATGCAACATACGACATGCACCATACAACATACACCACATACATACAATACATACATATAGACATACAGTACATATAACATAGAGTACATACTCACCATCACTTGTCAATTTGATCCCCGAAACCAGTGTCACCTGTAAAAAATATTAAAATAATAAACAAACACTATACTCGCTGATCCGCAGAAATCCAATTAAAACGAGTGTCCCACGACGATCTCCAGTGGAGAGCAGCAGCATCAGCTGATGCGACCGCTCTCCAGGGGCTCCAGGAATACAATGAAGGAAGGTATCCTTCCGCACTGTATTCCTCCGCCACTGTAAAAAATAGTCCCTAGTCTCACTTGTGACACTGGTGTGTGAGAAAGTTCCCACGCAGCAATGCCATAAAGTGAGACCCTGAACTCAGGTAACCTCAGTGATGCACTGCAGGAGCCATTGTCTCCTGTCAGTGTGTCACTGGAGGGCCTATAGAGCGGTGACATCACCCGATGTCACTGTACTATAGGGGAGATCGTCGTGGGACACTCGTTATTAATTGGACTACGGCGGACAGGTAGTATATGGTTTATTATTTTTAATTTTTTGCAGGTGATCGAGTATGGTAAGTATGGTTAAATTAAGAATATTAAAATACTTTTTTCTGGCTGTGTCTTTATTTTTTTTTTTAACTCTTTCACTTCTCTAGGATTAATAATGGATAGGCGTCTTATTGATGCCTCTCCTTTATTAACCTGGCTTAATGTCACTTTACAATAGCAAGGTGACATTAACCCCTTATTACCCCATATCCCACCGCTACAAGGGAGTGGGAAGAGAGGGGATAAGTGCCGAAATAGCGCATCTGTAAGATGCGCCATTTCCGGGGCGGCTGCGGACTGGTATTTGTAGCCGGGGGGGCAATATCCATGGCCCCTCTCTAGGCTATGAATATCAGCCCGCAGCTGTCTGCGTAGCCTTTCTGGCTATAAAATATAGGGGGACCCCACGTCTTTTTTTGGGGTCCCCCTATTTCTATAGCCAGTAAAGGCTACGCAGACAGCTGCGGGCTGATATTCATAGCCTAGAGAGGGGCCATGGGTATTACCCCCTTCCCAGACTACAAATATTGGCCCCCGGCCGTCGGCTTTCCCCCTCTGGCGCAGAAAATTGCGCGGGAGCCCACGCCATTTTTTTTTTAATTAAACGTTCATTCCTAAACATCGGCCTTGCTATTACATATCTACTAAATGGTGGCCCGATTCTAACGCATCGGGTATTCTAGAATATGTATGTAGTTTATTTACGAAGTGGTGTTTAAATCCCGCTGCAATATCGCTGATTGGTCGCGGCCGGCCAGCAGCGAGCAATCAGCGATGCGTGGTTTAAATACCGCGCCAATTCATGGCTGGACTGCACCTGTCGCTGATTGGTTGCGCCAGCCGCCCGCGACCAATCAGCGACGCAGGATTTCCGTTACAAACAGACCCTTGTTATGATCCTAGTGGCTTAGGATCACAAATCTAACCAGCTAAGTAGAAGATAATAGGACGAGCTCTGGGGATGTGGTAACTGGACTAACCGCAAACCTGATCCTAACCGCACACACTATAGGCAGCCGTGGAACGTTTCCTGAAATCCTAGACGTCTTTTCACGGCCTGAGAAACTGACTACCCCTAAAGAGAAGGTACAGACCTCACTTGCCTCAGAGAAATAACCCCAGAGATATAGAAGCCCCCCACAAATAATAACAGTGAGTTAAGAGGAAAAGACAAACACAGAGATGAAACAGGTTAAGCAAATGAGGCCCGCTAACGCTAGATAGCAGAAAATAGCAAGGGATCTGTGCGGTCAGTAAAAAACCCTATGCAAAAATATCCACGCAGAGAATGCGAGAACCCCCACACCAACTAACGATGTGGGGGGAGCAACTCAGCACCCCAGAGCACAAGCAAGCAGGGAAATCACATATTAGCAAGCTGGACAAAACTCATCATATACTAGGAAACATCTTGAACACAGATGAGCAAAAATAAGCAATCCAAACTTAGCTTCTCTTGGAGAGACTGATAACGGATGTAGACAGGAGCAATCAGAATAGCACTGAATACAACGACAACAGGCAAGGAATGAAGGACCAGGTGGATTAAATAGGAAACCTAACTAGCAGATGACGAGACAGCTGATCCTGCCAGAAACCTGCAAAATAACAAAAAGAGCCACCAGGGGGAGCTGTCATGATCTCTACAGGCAGAGATCATAGCAAGCCTATAGAGGGACAAGCTCTCGGAAGATGGAACTATACTGACCATGAACTAAGCCTGCCGCGCAACTAGAAATAGCCAGGTAGCATTTCCTATTTATCGCTAGATGTCCAGCTCTGGCCTAAGACCTAAATAGCTAGCAGAGGGAAATATAAGACCTGGCTCACCTCTAGAGAAATATTCCAAAGAAGACAGTAGCCCCCCACATATAATGACGGTGAGTTCAGATGAAACTACAAACGCAGCAGGAAAATAGTCTTAGCAAATTTGAGGTCCGCTTACTAGACAGCAGAAGACAGATAGTATACTTTCATGGTCAGCAGAAAAACACTAACAAAACACCATCCAGAGATTACCTTAAACTCTGGCATTAACTCATAACGCCAGAGTAGCAATCCCTGATCAACGAGAGCTTTCCAGACACAGTAACAAAACTTCAGCTGTGAACTGGAACAAATAGGCAAAACAAAACATGGACAAAAGTCCAACTTAACTAGTAGTTGTCTAGAAGCAGGAACAAGCACTGAGAGGCATCAGATAACATTGTTGACCGGCAAGAAACCACCTGAGAAATGAGCTTAAATAGCGACACCCACTACTGATGGAACCAGGTGAAACAGGAAAGAGGATGACAAGTCCAATTCCACAAGCGGCCACCGGGGGAGCCCAGAATCCAAATTCACAACAGTACCCCCCCCTCAAGGAGGGGGCACCGAACCCTCACCAGATCCACCAGGGCGACCAGGATGAGCCCTATGGAAGGCACGAACAAGATCAGAAGCATGAACATCAGATGCATTGACCCAAGAATTATCCTCCTGGCCGTAACCCTTCCAGTTGACCAGATACTGGAGTTTCCGTCTGGAAACACGAGAGTCCAAAATTTTCTCCACAACGTACTCCAACTCACCCTCAACCAACACCGGAGCAGGAGGCTCAACTGAAGGTACAACAGGTACCTCATACCTGCGCAATAACGACCGATGAAAAACGTTATGAATGGAAAAGGACGCAGGGAGGTCCAAACGGAAAGAAACAGGATTAAGAATCTCCAATATTCTATAAGGGCCGATGAACCGAGGCTTAAACTTAGGAGAAGAGACCCTCATAGGGACAAAACGAGAAGACAACCACACTAAATCTCCAACACAAAGCCGAGAACCAACACGACGATGACGGTTGGCAAAACGCTGAGTCTTCTCCTGGGACAACTTCAAATTGTCCATAACCTGCCCCCAGATGTGATGCAATCTCTCCACCACCGCATCCACTCCAGGACAATCCGAGGATTCCACCTGACCGGAGGAAAATCGAGGGTGAAACCCCGAATTACAGAAAAACGGGGACACCAAGGTGGAAGAACTGGCCCGATTATTGAGGGCGAACTCTGCCAATGGCAAAAAAGCAACCCAATCATCCTGGTCAGCAGAGACAAAACACCTCAGATATGTCTCAAGGGTCTGATTAGTCCGCTCGGTCTGGCCATTAGTCTGAGGGTGAAAAGCAGATGAAAAAGACAAATCTATGCCCATCCTAGCACAGAATGCCCGCCAAAATCTAGACACAAATTGGGTACCTCTGTCAGAAACAATATTCTCAGGAATACCGTGCAATCGGACAACATTCTGAAAAAACAGAGGAACCAACTCAGAAGAAGAAGGCAACTTGGGCAGAGGAACCAAATGGACCATTTTAGAGAAACGGTCACAGACCACCCAGATGACAGACATCTTCTGGGAAACAGGCAGATCTGAAATAAAATCCATCGAGATGTGTGTCCAAGGCCTCTTAGGAATAGGCAAGGGCAACAGCAGTCCGCTAGCCCGAGAACTACAAGACTTGGCCCGAGCACAAACGTCACATGACTGCACAAAGACTCGCACATCTCGTGACAGGGAAGGCCACCAGAAGGATCTTGCCACCAAATCCCTGGTACCAAAAATTCCGGGATGACCTGCCAATGCAGAAGAATGTACCTCAGAGATGACTCTGCTGGTCCAATCATCCGGAACAAACAGTCTATCAGGCGGACAACGATCCGGTCTATCCGCCTGAAACTCTTGCAAGGACCGCCGCAGATCAGGAGAAACGGCCGACAAAATTACTCCCTCCCTAAGGATACCTGTGGGTTCAGAATTACCAGGAGAGTCCGGGTCAAAACTCCTAGAAAGGGCATCTGCCTTAACATTCTTAGAACCCGGTAGGTATGACACCACAAAATTAAAGCGAGAAAAAAATAAAGACCAGCGCGCCTGTCTAGGATTCAGGCGTCTGGCAGTCTCAAGATAAATCAAATTTTTGTGGTCAGTCAATACCACCACCTGATGCCTAGCCCCCTCGAGCCAATGGCGCCACTCCTCAAACGCCCACTTCATGGCCAAAAGCTCCCGATTCCCAACATCATAATTCCGCTCTGCGGGCGAAAATTTGCGAGAAAAGAAGGCACAAGGCCTAATGACGGAGCAGTCGGAACCTTTCTGCGACAACACTGCCCCAGCTCCGATCTCCGAAGCGTCAACCTCAACCTGAAAAGGCAGATTCACATCAGGCTGACGCAACACAGGGGCAGAGGCAAAACGGCGCTTAAGCTCCTGAAAGGCCTCTACAGCATGAGGGGACCAATTAGCAACATCAGCGCCTTGTCTGGTCAAATCAGTCAGTGGTTTAACGACATCCGAAAAACCAGCAATAAATCGGCGGTAAAAGTTGGCAAAGCCCAAAAATCTCTGAAGACCCTTAAGAGAGGAGGGCTGAGTCCAGTCACAAATAGCTTGCACCTTGACGGGATCCATCTCAATGGAAGAGGGAGAAAAAATATACCCCAAAAAGGAAATTTTCTGGACCCCAAAAACGCACTTAGACCCCTTCACACATAAAGAATTAGACCGCAGAACCTGAAAAACTCTCCTGACCTGCTGGACATGAGAGTCCCAGTCATCAGAAAAAATCAGAATATCATCCAGATATATTATCATAAATTTATCCAGAAAATCGCGGAAAATATCATGCATAAAAGACTGGAAAACTGAAGGGGCATTAGAAAGACCAAAAGGCATGACCAAATACTCAAAGTGGCCCTCGGGCGTATTAAATGCGGTCTTCCACTCATCCCCCTGCCTGATCCGCACCAAATTATACGCCCCACGAAGATCAATTTTAGAGAACCACTTAGCACCCTCTATACGAGCAAACAAATCAGTAAGCAATGGCAATGGGTATTGATACTTAACAGTGATCTTATTCAGAAGCCGATAATCAATACATGGTCTCAAAGAGCCGTCTTTTTTTGAGACAAAGAAAAACCCAGCTCCCAAGGGAGAAGAAGATGGACGAATATGTCCCTTTTCCAAAGACTCCTTTACATATTCCCGCATAGCAGCATGTTCCGGCACAGACAAATTAAACAAACGACCCTTTGGATATTTACAACCCGGTATCAAATCTATGGCACAATCGCACTCACGGTGCGGAGGTAACGACCCAAGCTTGGGTTCGTCAAAGACGTCTTGATAATCAGAGAGGAACTCAGGGACTTCAGAGGGAATGGACGACGAAATAGAAACCAAAGGTACGTCCCCATGAATACCCTTACATCCCCAGCTCAACACAGACATTGCTCTCCAGTCCAAGACTGGGTTGTGAGACTGCAACCATGGCAATCCCAGTACCAAATCGTCATGTAAATTATACAGCACCAGGAAACGAATAATCTCCTGGTGATCCGGATTGATACGCATGGTTACTTGTGTCCAGTATTGTGGTTTATTATTAGCCAATGGGGTGGAGTCAATCCCCTTCAGAGGAATAAGAGTCTCCAAAGGCTCTAAATTAAAACCACAACGATTGGCAAAGGACCAATCCATAAGACTCAGAGCGGCGCCAGAGTCAACATAGGCGTCCGTAGCAATGGATGACAAAGAGCAAATCAGAGTTACAGACAAAATAAACTTAGACTGAATGGTGCCAATGGAAACAGACTTATCAAGCTTCTTTGTACGCCTAGAGCATGCTGATATAACATGAGTAGAATCCCCACAATAGAAACACAATCCATTCTTCCGTCTAAAATTCTGTCGCTCGCTCCTGGACAGAATTCTATCACACTGCATACTTTCTGGCGTCTTTTCCATAGACACCGCCAGATGGTGCACCGGTTTGCGCTCCCGCAGACGCCTATCAATCTGAATAGCCATTGTCATGGACTCATTCAGACCTGCAGGCAAAGGGAACCCCACCATAACATCCTTAACGGCATCAGAGAGACCTACTCTGAAAGTTGCCGCCAAGGCGCACTCATTCCACTGAGTAAGCACAGACCATTTACGGAATTTTTGGCAGAAAACTTCAGCTTCGTCTTGCCCCTGAGATAGTGCCATCAAAGTTTTTTCTGCCTGAAGTTCCAAATGAGGTTCCTCATAAAGCAAGCCCAAGGCCAGAAAAAACGCATCCACATCGCGTAACGCAGGATCCCCTGCTGGCAATGAGAAGGCCCAATCTTGAGGGTCACCCCTGAGCAAGGAAATCACAATCCTAACCTGCTGAGCAGGGTCTCCAGCTGAACGAGACTTCAGAGACAAATAAAGCTTACAATTATTTCGGAAATTCTGGAAGCTAGCTCTATTCCCTGTGAAGAACTCCGGCAAAGGAATTCTCGGCTCAGATACAGGAGCATGTACCACAAAATCTTGTAAATTTTGTACTTTCGTGATGAGATTATTCAAACCCGCAGTTACACTCTGGAGATCCATTAGTGTCAGGTGCACACAGAGCATACAGAGATTAGGAGGAGAGAGAGAAAAAAGACTGCAGCAAGGCAGACTGGAGGAAAAAAAAAAAAAAAAAAAAAATACCAGCAGACTTCTTATAACTCTCCTTTCTCAACCTGGGTCTTTAACACTTTATTGGCCGGTCAAACTATCATGATCTCTACAGGCAGAGATCATAGCAAGCCTATAGAGGGACAAGCTCTCGGAAGATGGAACTATACTGACCATGAACTAAGCCTGCCGCGCAACTAGAAATAGCCAGGTAGCATTTCCTATTTATCGCTAGATGTCCAGCTCTGGCCTAAGACCTAAATAGCTAGCAGAGGGAAATATAAGACCTGGCTCACCTCTAGAGAAATATTCCAAAGAAGACAGTAGCCCCCCACATATAATGACGGTGAGTTCAGATGAAACAACAAACGCAGCAGGAAAATAGTCTTAGCAAATTTGAGGTCCGCTTACTAGACAGCAGAAGACAGATAGTATACTTTCATGGTCAGCAGAAAAACACTAACAAAACACCATCCAGAGATTACCTTAAACTCTGGCATTAACTCATAACGCCAGAGTAGCAATCCCTGATCAACGAGAGCTTTCCAGACACAGTAACAAAACTTCAGCTGTGAACTGGAACAAATAGGCAAAACAAAACATGGACAAAAGTCCAACTTAACTAGTAGTTGTCTAGAAGCAGGAACAAGCACTGAGAGGCATCAGATAACATTGTTGACCGGCAAGAAACCACCAGAGAAATGAGCTTAAATAGCGACACCCACTACTGATGGAACCAGGTGAAACAGGAAAGAGGATGACAAGTCCAATTCCACAAGCGGCCACCGGGGGAGCCCAGAATCCAAATTCACAACAGGGAGCCCAAAGAGAGAACTCACACAGTACCACTCACGACCACAGGAGGGAGCCCGGAAACAGAGTTCACAACAGACCCTTAGACGATTATATATATACACTAGATGGTGGCTCGATTCTAACGCATCGGGTATTCTAGAATATGTATGTATGTACTTCGCGCTGTGAGTGGGGGTTAAATTCCGCGCCAATATCGCTAATTGGTCGCGGCCGGCCACGTAGTATATAGCACAGCCACGTAGTATATAGCACAGCCACGTAGAATATAGCACAGCCACGTAGTTTATAGCACAGCCACGTAGAATATAGCACAGCCACGTAGAATATAGCACAGCCACGTAGAATATAGAACAGCCACGTAGAATATAGCACAGCCACGTAGAATATAGCACAGCCACGTAGTATATAGCACAGCCACGTAGTATATAGCACAGCCACGTAGAATATAGCACAGCCACGTAGTATATAGCACAGCCACGTAGTATATAGCACAGCCACGTAGTATATAGCACAGCCACATAGTATATAGCACAGCCACGTAGAATATAGCACAGCCACGTAGAATATAGCACAGCCACGTAGTATATAGCACAGCCACGTAGTATATAGCACAGCCACGTAGAATATAGCACAGCCACGTAGAATATAGCACAGCCACGTAGTATATAGCACAGCCACGTAGTATATAGCACAGCCACATAGTATATAGCACAGCCATGTAGAATATAGCACAGCCACGTAGTATATAGCACAGCCACGTAGTATATAGCACAGCCACGTAGTATATAACACAGCCCACGTAGTATATAGCAGCCACGTAGTATATAGCACAGCCAAGTAGTATATAGCACAGCGATGTAGTATATAGCACAGCCCACGTGGTATATAACACAGCCCACGTAGTATATAGCAGCCAGGTAGTATATAGCAGCCACGTAGTAAATAACACAGCCCACAAAAAGAATTAAAATAGAAAATAGTTATATACTCTCCTTCCGTCGTCCACCGAAGCTGTCCCGCTCCTCGCGATGCGGCCGGCAGCTTCCTTTCCCAGAGATGCATTGCGAAATTATCCAGATGACTTAGCGGTCTTTGCCAGAGACTGCTAAGTCATCTGTGTAATTTCGCAATGCATCTCTGGGAACGGAAGCTGTCGAGAGCATCAGGAGGAGCGGGAAAGCTGCGGAGGCGACGGAAGGTGAGAATAGCATGATTTTTTATTTTTTTAATTACTTTTACCATTATATCTTTTTACTATTGATGCTGCATAGCCAGCATTAATAGTAAAAAAGTTGGTGTAGGATGGGGAGTAGGGAGGAGCCAATTCGCGGCCGAACTGCCGTGCGCGACCAATCAGCGACTTGGGATTTCCGTTACAGACAGACAGACGGAAGTACCCCTTAGATGATTATAATGGATGGATAATCTATCTATAGATATATTTATAGATAGATATATGGATAGATACATAGATATACTAAACATCGGGCTTGGTATTATCTATCTATCGTATCTATCTATTATCTATCGATATATCTATCTAGCTATCTATAGATATATCTATCGATACATATATTTATAGATAGATAATAGATACGATAGATAGGTACGATAGATCTATCTATCATCTATCTATCGATCTATCTGTTATCTATCATCTATCTGTCTGTGTGTGTAAACATTATTCTTCAATGGAGTATGTAAATGAAGAGGTTGGACAAGAAATGACATCACCTTTTTTTTTGGTATATCTTTATTTAGCTTACAAAAACACAAATCCGCATGAAAAAAGCATCAAAAAACGCACGAAAAACATGTCAGAAACGCGTCAAAAAAGCGCATGAAAAACGGAAGTGACCTGCCAGTGACCTCAGGTGCAGATTTGGTGCAGATTTTACCTGCGTCAAATCCTGATCAAATCCTGATGCAATCCTGAACGTGGACACATACCCTAAAGGGGACGAATAATATTGCACGCCCCACTTTTCAGTTTTTGAATTTCCACAAAAATTTTAAATAACAAATAAATTTAATTCAACTTCACAATTGTGTTCCACTTGTTGTTGATTCCTCACCAAAAATTTACATTTGGTATCTTTATGTTTGAAGCATGATATGTGGGGAAAGGTAGAAAAGTTCCAGGGGGCCGAATACTTTCGCAAGGCACTATATATATATATATATATATATATATATATATATATATATACATTGAGAAAGGCTCAGTGTGAGCTGAAACGTCACAATGCCACCATATGGGTCTGAATAAAATCCTCTTTCTTCACTTTTAGGGTATGTTTCCACGGTAAGGAAACGCTGCTTGTTTGACGCTGCGCAGAGCTGCAGCGTCAAACAAGCAGCGTCCAGATGTTCCAGCATAGTGGAGGGGATTTGCTGTAATCCCGTCTCCACTATGCGTGGAAACCCGCACGCGGCGGCCTTGCGACTACGGACATGCTGCGCGTCTTTTCAGATCGCAGCATGTCCGTACACCTTGCGGGGACGCAGCGTCCCCGCAAGACATATCACAGGGCACTATGGGAGAGAGCGATCATCCCGGATGTGAAGAGTTAACACATCCGGCATGATCGCGTCCCAGAAAGGGGGCGGGGCTTAGCGCCGGGCGGCTTCGCCGCTGCGGCGATACCGACGCCCATCCGTACCGTGGAGTCATACCCTCAGGCTGGGGTAAGGCTACTTTCACACTAGCGTCGTGCACTGCACGTCGCTATGCGTCGCTTTGCAGAAAAAACGCATCCTGCAAAAGTGCTTGCAGGATGCGTTTTTTCTCCATAGACTTTTATTAGCGACGCAGTGCGACGGTTGCGTCGGACCGTCGCCACCAAAAAACGTTGCTTGTAACGTTTTTTGGTGCGTTGTCTGCAGCATTTGCGACGGCGCATGCGCGGCCGGAACTCCGCCCCCTCCTCCCCGCACCTCACAATGGGGCAGCGGATGCGTTGGAAAACTGCATCTGCTGCCCCCCGTTGTGCGGCGCATTCACAGGTAGCGTCGGTGCGCCGCAACGTTGCATAGCGACGTGCAGTGCACGACGCTAGTGTGAAAGTAGCCTAAGGGTATGTGTCCACGTTCAGGAAATGCTGCGTGTTTGACGCTGCGTGGGGCCGCAGTGTCAAACACGCAGCGTCCAGATGTTCCAGCATAGTGGAGGGGATTTTATGAAATCCCGTCTCCACTATGTGTGGTAACACGCATCTGGCAGCCCTGCGACTCCGGACATGCTGCGCGTCTTTTAAGATCGCAGCATGTCCGTGTAACTTGCGGCGACGCTGCGCCGCCGCCGCAAGGTATAACACAGGGCCCTATGTGTGGGGTGCGATGATCCCGGATGTGTGCAATGAACACATCCGGCATCATCGCGTCACAGAAGGGGGCGGAGCTTAGCACCGAGCGGGTTTAACGCTCCGACCAAACCGCCGGCCATCCTGAAGGTGGACACGCACCCTTACACTAGCGTACAATACGGACGAGTGCTATGTGAGAACATTTTGTATAGCATTCGGCCCAGTTTTAATCTATGGGGCAGCTCACATCACCGTTTATTTTCTCGGGCGTATTCAGCAGGCTGCAATTTGCAGTGTATCTTGCTCAAGTCTCGCCAATACAAGTTGCGTATTCGTGTGCGGATTTATTGCGGATTTCCTGCGTTTTTTGTGCGAATTTCACAAGCGTATTTCTATTAAGGAGCAGGTGTAAGGGTATGTGCACACGTTGCGGATTCTCTGTGGATCCGCAGTGTTTTTTGCAGTGTGCAGAAACGCTGCAGATCCGCAATTGATTTACAGTACAATGTAAATCAATGAGAAAAAAAAATGCTGTGCACACTTTGTGGAAAATCCGCTGCGGTTTTAAAGAAATAGCATGTCAATTCTTTTTTGGGAATCTGCAGCGTTTTTGTACCCATTCCATTATAGAAAACCACAGGGGTAAAAACCGCAGCAAATCCGCAAGAAAACCGAAAAAAAACGCACAAAAAAAACGCTGCAGAACCGCACAATAAACCGCAGGTGCGTTTTCTGCCAGGAGAGGCAGAATCCGCACCAGAAATTCCTAAGCTGAATCCGCAACATAAACGCTGCGGAATCTGCACAAAGAATTGACATGCTGCTGAAAATAATCTGCGGTATTTTCCGCATCATGGGCTCTGTGGATTTGGTTTTCCATAGGTTTACATGGTACTGTACAACGCATGGAAGACTGCTGTGGATCCACTCCTCCTCCTCCTCCTCCTCCCAGCACTTGTGCTGTTCTGCACAGATGTAGCAGAGCTGACTTTCACGCTTTAACCCTTTAGGACACGTCTGCCCCCTCCTGCCCTCACAGCAGCCTGGATCTGTTTTCCTGCCCCTATATATATATATATATATATATATATATATATATATATATATATAATGTTGGGGCCGGTGACAATACAACCAGTCTGGACGGTCCAATATCCTTTGTGGCCAACAGAATGAGCTGAGACTTTGTTGCAATGTGTCAGTGCAGGTAATGGCTTCAGTCTGCACAGCCTATAGCTGCACATCCAGGAGTTGTCAGCCCCGCCGCATCCTCGGTGACCTGTGCCCCTGCCCGGGGTTATCCCATCTCGTCCGCCGTGTCCTCCGGCTGCTCGGGGCTCCGCTGCCCGCTGACGGCCGCCGTGTTGCTCTTCCCCGGGGATCGCTTTACCTTGCGCTCACATTCACTCACAACCGAGTAACAGCTGCAGGGCGCTAAGGGTTAAAACTCCAGACACTTTCATTGGCTGACAAGGAGAGCAATCTACGCCGATTGGGTGAAAGTTTTGAAGTGGGAGGGGCTTGTGTTCTTGCTCTGCGGTCCCTGGAATCACAAAGCCTGCGGGGAGCGCACAGCACGGAGCGGGGATCCCGGGGCTCTGTGTGACCGGGGCCAGCGGGGAGGAGGAGGACCGGAGCCGGGAGGCAGGCTGCCCCGCACCGCCGGGATATACTGGGGATATTACTGCACGGAGGAGGAGGAGGAGAGCCCGCACTGCACGGACTGCCCGGAGGTGGGTGATCGGCGGCGGCTGCAGCGCTCCACATACAGGGCATCCATCCATCACTCACCATGTGCTCCTGCATCTGATGGAGGCACCGACCACATACAATGACCGGCAGCACCGAGACAACAAACTACAGCCGCTATATGTCACCTACCCCAGAGTACAGCCACCTATACACAGGGCTCTATATGTCACCTACCCCAGAGTACAGCCACCTATACACAGGGCTCTATATGTCACCTACCCCAGAGTACAGCCACCTATACACAGGGCGCTATATGTCACCTACCCCAGAGTACAGCCACCTATACACAGGGCTCTATATGTCACCTACCCCAGAGTACAGCCACCTATACACAGGGCGCTATATGTCACCTACCCCAGAGTACAGCCACCTATACACAGGGCTCTATATGTCACCTACCCCAGAGTACAGCCACCTATACACAGGGCTCTATATGTCACCTACCCCAGAGTACAGCCACCTATACACAGGGCTCTATATGTCACCTACCCCAGAGTACAGCCACCTATACACGGGGCGCTATATGTCACCTACCCCAGAGTACAGCCACCTATACACAGGGCGCTATATGTCACCTACCCCAGAGTACAGCCACCTATACACAGGGCGCTATATGTCACCTACCCCAGAGTACAGCCACCTATACACAGGGCTCTATATGTCACCTACCCCAGAGTACAGCCACCTATACACAGGGCGCTATATGTCACCTACCCCAGAGTACAGCCACCTATACACAGGGCTCTATATGTCACCTACCCCAGAGTACAGCCACCTATACACAGGGCGCTATATGTCACCTACCCCAGAGTACAGCCACCTATACACAGGGCGCTATATGTCACCTACCCCAGAGTACAGCCACCTATACACAGGGCGCTATATGTCACCTACCCCAGAGTACAGCCACCTATACACAGGGCGCTATATGTCACCTACCCCAGAGTACAGCCACCTATACACAGGGCTCTATATGTCACCTACCCCAGAGTACAGCCACCTATACACAGGGCGCTATATGTCACCTACCCCAGAGTACAGCCACCTATACACAGAGCGCTATATGTCACCTACCCCAGAGTACAGCCACCTATACACAGGGCTCTATATGTCACCTACCCCAGAGTACAGCCACCTATACACAGGGCGCTATATGTCACCTACCCCAGAGTACAGCCACCTATACACAGGGCGCTATGTCACCTACCCCAGAGTACAGCCACCTATACACAGGGCACTATATGTCACCTACCCCAGAGTACAGCCACCTATACACAGGGCGCTATATGTCACCTACCCCAGAGTACAGCCACCTATACACAGGGCTCTATATGTCACCTACCCCAGAGTACAGCCACCTATACACAGGGCGCTATATGTCACCTACCCCAGAGTACAGCCACCTATACACAGGGCTCTATATGTCACCTACCCCAGAGTACAGCCACCTATACACAGGGCGCTATATGTCACCTACCCCAGAGTACAGCCACCTATACACAGGGCTCTATATGTCACCTACCCCAGAGTACAGCCACCTATACACAGGGCTCTATATGTCACCTACCCCAGAGTACAGCCACCTATACACAGGGCTCTATATGTCACCTACCCCAGAGTACAGCCACCTATACACAGGGCTCTATATGTCAACTACCCCAGAGTACAGCCACCTATACACAGGGCTCTATATGTCACCTACCCCAGAGTACAGCCACCTATACACAGGGCGCTATATGTCACCTACCCCAGAGTACAGCCACCTATACACAGGGCTCTATATGTCACCTACCCCAGAGTACAGCCACCTATACACAGGGCGCTATATGTCACCTACCCCAGAGTACAGCCACCTATACACAGGGCTCTATATGTCACCTACCCCAGAGTACAGCCACCTATACACAGGGCGCTATATGTCACCTACCCCAGAGTACAGCCACCTATACACAGAGCGCTATGTCACCTACCCCAGAGTACAGCCACCTATACACAGGGCTCTATATGTCACCTACCCCAGAGTACAGCCACCTATACACAGGGCGCTATATGTCACCTACCCCAGAGTACAGCCACCTATACACAGGGCTCTATATGTCACCTACCCCAGAGTACAGCCACCTATACACAGGGCGCTATATGTCACCTACCCCAGAGTACAGCCACCTATACACAGGGCACTATATGTCACCTACCCCAGAGTACAGCCACCTATACACAGGGCGCTATATGTCACCTACCCCAGAGTACAGCCACCTATACACAGGGCTCTATATGTCACCTACCCCAGAGTACAGCCACCTATACACAGGGCGCTATATGTCACCTACCCCAGAGTACAGCCACCTATACACAGGGCTCTATATGTCACCTACCCCAGAGTACAGCCACCTATACACAGGGCGCTATATGTCACCTACCCCAGAGTACAGCCACCTATACACAGGGCTCTATATGTCACCTACCCCAGAGTACAGCCACCTATACACAGGGCTCTATATGTCACCTACCCCAGAGTACAGCCACCTATACACAGGGCACTATATGTCACCTACCCCAGAGTACAGCCACCTATACACAGGGCTCTATATGTCACCTACCCCAGAGTACAGCCACCTATACACAGGGCGCTATATGTCACCTACCCCAGAGTACAGCCACCTATACACAGGGCTCTATATGTCACCTACCCCAGAGTACAGCCACCTATACACAGGGCTCTATATGTCACCTACCCCAGAGTACAGCCACCTATACACAGGGCGCTATATGTCACCTACCCCAGAGTACAGCCACCTATACACAGGGCGCTATATGTCACCTACCCCAGAGTACAGCCACCTATACACAGGGCTCTATATGTCACCTACCCCAGAGTACAGCCACCTATACACAGGGCTCTATATGTCACCTACCCCAGAGTAAAGTATCTAATAAAAATAGCCTTTAATCTGTAGAATAAACGTTTAGCAGTTGCTGCAACAATGAAGATATGCAGCGCCCCATATACCATGGGATAAAGCATAAGAATGACAATGACCACAAAGGGTACGTTCACATTTGCGTTGTTGTGTGTTGCGTCGGCGACGCAACGCACAACGCATGCAAACCGCATGCAAAAACGCATGGTTTTGTGACGCATGCGTCCATTTTTGGCTTGCTTTTGGACGCAAAAAAAATGCAACTTGCTGCGTCCTCTGCGCCCTGACGCTTGCGCCAAAAAAACGCATGCGTCACAAAACGCAAGACATTTCATGTCCATGTGCCCCCCATGTTAAATATAGGGGCGCATGGCGCATGCGTCGCCGCGGCTGCGCCCGACGCAACGCTAATGTGAACGTAGCCTTACTGAGAAAATGCTATATTAGACACAGCCCCCCATGAGAACAACCACTAAACTGTAGAACCCCATAACTCCTATAATATCCTGTAACCATATACAGTGCCATATGGTTATAATATCCAATAAGGATTACCACTAACCCATAAGGTGCCATATAAAGTATTCTAATATCCCCTAGGAGCCCATACAGGACCCTATAAGAATTACAGCTAACCAACACAGTGCCATATAACCTTTATAATATCCCTAGAAGAATCGCTAACCCATGCAGTGTGTTACACCCCATCGAAAATTACATTGAACCTATGAAGGTCCCTAGACCCAACCACTAACCGCACAGTGTGCTCTGACCTATAGATTGTGAAAAGCTCCATATGGATAATCAGTAACCCGTGTATAAATCCTATAGTAATGCTCTTTGGTGCATGTGAAATGTTTCCGCTGTGGACATCTGCTACCATGTGCCGGTGTTCATATATGTAAAGATTTAACCTGTTATATACAAGTGTATTTTATATATACTCTCCATCTGTGTATGCAGCCCTTCATCTGTGTGGTGCTTTGTACATACAATACATAGAGGGCCCTAAACAGGCAGCCCGCACACAGGTGCCCTATACAGGCAGCCCGCGCACAGGTGCCCTATACAGGCAGCCAGCGCACAGGTGCCCTGTACAGGCAGCCGGCGCACAGGTGCCCTATACAGGCAGCCGACGCACAGGTGCCCTATACAGGCAGCCGGCACACAGGTGCCCTATACAGGCAGCCGGCACACAGGTGCCCTATACAGGCAGCCGGCGCACAGGTGCCCTATACAGGCATCCGGCGCACAGGTGCCCTATACAGGCATCCGGCGCACAGGTGCCCTATACAGGCATCCGGCGCACAGGTGCCCTATACAGGCATCCGGCGCACAGGTGCCCTATACAGGCATCCGGCGCACAGGTGCCCTATACAGGCATCCGGCGCACAGGTGCCCTATACAGGCATCCGGCGCACAGGTGCCCTATACAGGCATCCGGCGCACAGGTGCCCTATACAGGCATCCGGCGCACAGGTGCCCTATACAGGCATCCGGCGCACAGGTGCCCTATACAGGCATCCGGCGCACAGGTGCCCTATACAGGCATCCGGCGCACAGGTGCCCTATACAGGCATCCGGCGCACAGGTGCCCTATACAGGCATCCGGCGCACAGGTGCCCTATACAGGCATCCGGCGCACAGGTGCCCTATACAGGCATCCGGCGCACAGGTGCCCTATACAGGCATCCGGCGCACAGGTGCCCTATACAGGCATCCGGCGCACAGGTGCCCTATACAGGCATCCGGCGCACAGGTGCCCTATACAGGCATCCGGCGCACAGGTGCCCTATACAGGCAGCCGGCACACAGGTGCCCTATACAGGCAGTATAGGGTTCTGGTGGCGTTTTTAGGGTCTCTGAGTATAGGGTTCTGGTGGCGTTTTTAGGGTCTCTGAGTATAGGGTTCTGGTGGCGTTTTTAGGGTCTCTGAGTATAGGGTTCTGGTGGCGTTTTTAGGGTCTCTGAGTATAGGGTTCTGGTGGCGTTTTTAGGGTCTCTGAGTATAGGGTTCTGGTGGCGTTTTTAGGGTCTCTGAGTATAGGGTTCTGGTGGCGTTTTTAGGGTCTCTGAGTATAGGGTTCTGGTGGCGTTTTTAGGGTCTCTGAGTATAGGGTTCTGGTGGCGTTTTTAGGGTCTCTGAGTATAGGGTTCTGGTGGCGTTTTTAGGGTCTCTGAGTATAGGGTTCTGGTGGCGTTTTTAGGGTCTCTGAGTATAGGGTTCTGGTGGCGTTTTTAGGGTCTCTGAGTATAGGGTTCTGGTGGCGTTTTTAGGGTCTCTGAGTATAGCGTTCTGGTGGCGTTTTTAGGGTCTGAATTTGGATTTAAGAGTCCGGGACTCTTTCTGCCTTTTGAACTGTTGTATCTCTGCAGTAGATTTTTCCATATGGAATCTGCAGAACTTCTTTTCTGTGGCGCAGATGAAAACGTGTGCAGCATGTGGGATGGGTTTACGGAAACCCCATTCATGAGCATGGCATACGGATGAGACGTGGATTTTGAAGAACGCATGTGATCAGGACCCATTACTCCAGTATAAATCAGCCCTAAAATAGATCCATTTTCTTCCCCCGCGAGTCGCTTATATTTACTTAAACCTCCCGGAATTTGATATTTTGACTAAGAAACGCGTCTGAGCGCGATACACAAATGCCCTGTGTTCACCAGGAGCCCCCCGGCCCGGACCTTACCCACTGAATGCAGCTTTTCATTCTCAACCCATCAACGTGACTGCATCGTATAGGGAGTCGAGCACTGGGCCGGTATAGACCACGGGATTAACCCCTTAGGCTGTTGTATATTTTGGCTGACAAGGGGTTAAGAGCCCCCTCCGCCTCCTCTTCTTCTTTTTTGCTAAATTTGTCTTCCAGATTGTAGGTGTAATTATTTAACTTGTTGGAATCAATACGAGGATTGTTGTGTGTCCCCAGGGTGGGAAGCGTTTACAAGAGCCAGGAATTTTGACACTGTTTAGAGAGTGAGAGTTTAGCAGTGTACTTGGCTGCAATTAATGTGCACCTCTGGGCTGTTTGTGCAACGCGTTTGTAAGTCGAGACGCCCTTTGACACGCGCGTCGTAGGATGCATTGGTGGAGACGGTCGCGTGGTCACATGTGCATACGGGGGGTTTAGATTGCAAGCATTTGTGGCCAGGGCGATGTCGTCGGTAATAAAAAAAACCAAAAAACCCCCCAAAAAACGGATTATAACCGCAGCTAATAGGAGGAACAATAACCGCACCCTCATAAGGATTTTAAGAAATTCTGTCTTACAGAGTGTCAGCTCTTAGGATCACCATTAATGCAAACAAAAAAGGGAATAAAAGCAGAAAAAAATGCAACAAAAACAAATAACTCGAAAAGATTGTCAATTGTTTATTAACAATCAATAATAGTTTCCGCTCTGTGTGAACACTGCCTTTAGGATTTGCTCACACGTCACACTTTTTTTTTTTTCAGCCAAGAGTAAGGGTAAACGTGTAATCTTATGGATCCTTACTCTTTTATAACTTTTTTTGTTTATGTTTCTATGATGTTTATATCGGTCACAGTAAAAGTTTTGTGTTAATTTTATTTATTTATTTATTTATTTTTGGTGCTGGAGTTTTCTCTGTCAGCGGACCTCTCTATGTGATCACACAATGCATTTACTTTAAAATAATTTTCCAGAATTGCAGTATTAATAATTTATTAAAGCGCTTTTTAAAGAAAAAAAAGCGCTATTATTATTATGATTATTATTATGATTATTATTATTATTATTATCATTACTACACCTGTGTGCTGAAAGCATATTTTCAGTCATTCCATCAGTCCTAGACTGTAAGTTCTTGGGTTTAGAGATAAGGTATTTTCTCTATCTAGCAGCTGATTTGTGTCCACCCTATAGTCCCATGCCTAAGAAACAAAAATGCTTGTTATTTTATTTTGTATTTTTTTGCAATGTTGTACAGCATTACAGACTATGGCGGCGCTAAGTTATTATTATTACTAATTAGTAGTATTAATAATAAGAGTTGGTCATTAGGATTGTGTATTTAGTTTGGTTAGTTTATTGACTGTTGATTTATTTTTGGGGGCATTTTTCTCATAATTACATACAGTTTTTTATGCACATATCTACATTTTAGGGTCATAGAAATTTTTATATCATTTATATCATTTTTTTTTTCAGACATTAAAAAAAAAAAAAAAAAAAAAAAAAAAGATTTGTGATGTTTAAACACCTGTAACTGGAAAATATTAATAATTATAAATTTAATAATTTAATTATTTAATATTATTTATTGTATTAAATATTGGACATATTTAATTCTATATATATACATTTTTTATTTTAGGTATTTGAAAGATTTTTCCACCAGAGCTCCCAACATGGAATTCCAGTTTGCTTTCCTTATTGTTGGACTTATTGCATTTTGCGACTCTGCGAGAGGTAAGATTGATGGCTGTAAATACGTCAGGCATGATGCATGGGAAAAAAAAGAAAAAAAAAATGGATCTGGAGAGAGAAGTTGGCCTTAACAACCAATCAGATGGCAGCATTTCCTAATCTATTGCTCATAAAAAAAATGAAAGTTGATTGGTCACTATAGGTGATATTTGCATATTTGTCTGCAAATGGGTTTTCTTTGATTACCAATGAGCTTTATTTCTGGTGGTTTTCTTTAAAAATATTTGTGACACTTTTGTTTTTTTTGAGTCTTGTTCTTTGCTTTGGGTTTAAGCTTCGGTAAAGTCACATTTGTCATGTGTTATCAATGCAAAAAAAATTCCAATTTGCGATATTGCCTTTTGATTAGTGATTCTTTTTTGCATTATTCTGGATCTAAACATGAATGTTTTCCTTCACTGACAGCATGCAAAGATCCTAAAAACCATAAAAATGCGATTTTAAAAAGTTGGATAACTATTTATTATGCGAGGAGTTTATGGTATTTCTGTAGCTTTGACAAACTTTTGGAAGAGGGTTTTTTTTTGTGTAGGCTAGTTTGGAGCGAATTCCACCAGGAGCCGCTTGGAAGAAGTGACATGCATTTTCCAGATCTAAAAAAAAAAAACCACTAAAGAAAAACTCCTATGAACAGCAAAGATGATTTTCCATAGAAATGAATAGGAAGATTTTTCCAAGCTTTGTTTTTTTTTTTTTAACCAAAAAGAACAAATGTTTCAGGCAGTGTTCAAATTCGGTTTTTTTTTTTTTTGGGGTGTGGATTCTCTCCAGTAACTGCCTTAAAATGGCTTAAAAATGCTTGAAACACTAATTCATTTTCATTTCAATGTTATTTCGCTTTGTCATTCTTATGATTTTTTTTTTTAACATGTTTTTCTCCAATTCAGTTTTCGAAAAAACAAAAAAAAAATGTAAAGAAAAGTGAAAACCTAGGAGCGCAAAAACTGGACACTTATGGTGACAATTATTGTAGGTTTTAAAGGGACATCATCATTCTTGGAAATTGGTGCATAAACAGTAATAAAAAAAAACAAAAACAAACAAAAGTGAATAGTTGTTAGAAAATGTTATCAGTTGTGATTACAGAAATGCCCCTTTAAATGGGTCTTTAAGCCATAAAGATGGTAGAAGATAATGGTTCCACTAATGGATTCATCAGAAGGAGCTTTTAATCCCCTTTTGTTTTTCCTGGGGCGTAAAGCAAACAAACAATCTTGTCCTTCCCCCCCCCCAAGTGTGAATTGTGACGGCTCCTGTGGTGCGGGCCCCTTTGTTATCACTGTGGCAGGATAATGGCTGCTGCTGAAGAGATCACTTGGTTATCATGGAGGAAGCCGGACACTAAGTGCTTTATGACCTTTTAAGAAATTGTCCCACTGGGAGTAGATTGTAGGTTTTGGGATGTGGTCAGATGACACCTTATCTCAGCATGTGCTCTCATGACTAGTGCTCGGATATGCTCCAAGTATAGCGGGTGCTCGAGGACATGTTCGGGTCCCCGTGTTAGACAGCCACCATACATGCGAGGATTGCCCTTGTATATCAGGCAATCCCCGCGTGTTTTGTGGCTATCTAACATGGGGACCTGAACATGTCACTCGAGTACCCGCGATACTCATGCCTGATCACCCTTGTAAACTCACATAATGAGCACGTATTAGATGACTGGCGGCGAAATAATTGATCGACAGTCTTCTTGGCCGACTCTCCCAATGTTCTTCCCTCAGATGAACTCCTGTGTTCTCTATGAGAAGGCCACCAGCTGACACTTCGGCGGCTTACCTCCCAGGAAAACATTATGAACACCAGTCCGAAATCACATTTTCCCCCACAATAAGTTGTCGGGTGCACTCACACACATTAGAAAGTCTGTCAAACCCATCTAATGTGTATGGAGGGAAGGAGGATGTGTTCACACAGAGTCTTTTTGAAGAGGTTTTGGAGCAGAAATTCCAAGGGGGGACTATTCATCAAAGCTTTTCAGTAGATTTCTGTGGAAAAAATTTTTGAAAAGTCACAAAAAAAATGCAACTCCTGGCATTTTTACGTCATTTTTGCCCCAGCTTCGACAAAGTGGCGTGTGGCGACCCCCGCTAGTCAAATCCGTGACGAATGTTGGAGTCCGCTGCGCCACAAATCTTACACCTGCAAAGGCAGCAGTAAGATTTGTGGTGAGGCGCTCATAGCGGTGCACGCCACTACTTGTGTCTCTTAATGAATCAGGAGCGTCCGCTCCATCATGCCACCGAGAGAATCGGCGGTCTTGATGAATCAGGGCCCAAGTTTTTGAGTTAGGAGATTTGAGGAGGATTTTGGAGCATTTTGGCTCCAAAAAGACCAACCCTAAGGGCAGTCTCACACGTCCAGATAATTCCGGTACCGGAAAAAATCGGTACCGGAGTTGTCCATGTGCCCGTGAGCTCACGTAGGCCATACGTGCGGCAGTGTGCCGAGTGGGTACCACACGGAGCGTGCAGGAGACAGCGCTAAAGTTTATCGCTGTCCCCTGCATCGTGCTGAAGCCACAATTCATATCTTCTGTGCAGCAGCGTTTGCTGCATAGAAGATATGAATAATAGTGTTTAAAAGAAAGATCTATCTGTCCGCCGCCCCCCCACCCCCTGTGCGCCCGCCCGCTGTTCTGAAAATACTCACCCGCTTCCCTCATTGGCTGTCGCTGCTTCCTGTCCTGACCGCAGCGGGTGAGTATTTTCAGAACAGCGGGCGGGCGCACAGGGGGTGGGGGGGGCGGCGGACAGATAGATCTTTCTTTTAAACACTATTATTCATATCTTCTATGCAGCAAACGCTGCTGCACAGAAGATATGAGTCGCGGCTTCAGCACCTTGTGGGGGAGACAACGCTTACTGTAGCGCTGTCTCCTGCACGGCACACGGAGAACGTCCGTGTGAGGTACGTGTTTTACACGGACCCATTGACTTTAATGGGTCCGTGTAATACGTGCGCTCCCACGAACAATGACATGTCTCCGTGTTTGGCACACGGAGACACGGTCCGCAAAAAATCAGTGACATCTGCACAGATGCATTGATTTTAATGTGTCTACGTGTGTCAGTGGCTCCGGTACGTGAGGAAACTGTCACCTCACGTACCGGAGCCACTGACGTGTGAAACCGGCCTAAGGTTGTGTTCACACGTTGCGCTGTGGCTGCGGTTTTTTCTTCAGGCAAAACCTGATCTCTTGGCCGTAAAGAAGCTGCTTACAAAAAGTATGTGTTAGGCTAAGTTCGCACTAGGTGTTTTTGCTGCTCTTTTGTGCTAGTTTTCAGCTGTGTTTTAGGGTATGTGTCCACGTTCAGGATTGCATCAGGATTTGGTCAGGATTTTTCATCAGTATTTGTAAGCCAAAACCAGGACTGGAACAATTAGAGGAAAAGTATAACAGAAACACATGCACCACTTCTGCATTTATCACCCACTCCTGGTTTTGGCTTACAAATACTGATGAAAAATCCTGACCAAATCCTGATGCAATCCTGAACGTGGACACATACCCTTACAGTACCAGCAAATCCCATGAGATTTCAGAAATCTCATGCGCACACATTGGTGTTTTTGTCATCAGTATTTTGTGCTTTCCATGTTTTTTTGGACATAGAGCATGTCACTTCTTTCAGCGTATTTTCGAGGTGTGAGATTGGACAGTTCCGGTGGCTGACCAAGGTGTGAGATTGTGGAAAATGCAGGTGGCTGACCAAGGTGTGAGATTGGACAATGCTGGTGGCTGACCGAGTTGTGAGATTGGACAACGCCTGAGCAACTCAATGGCTGACCAAAGTGTGAAAGTTAAACAGTGTCCTACAAACTCAATGCACTGCCAGTGTCTTAGGGTAAATTATTCCAGAACAATTTACCTCCTCATCTGTTACATTTGTATATATATTTTTTCATGAACATATGTCTTGCATTGGTGACCTGTTTTCATGCTTCTGTGGCGAGGGCAAATCTGAACTTTGGGATCCTGAAAAACACAGCAAAAAACGTACCAAAAGATTTGTTTTGATGCTCCTTCTTTTCTGCTAATAAGTTCAGATTTTGCTGCAGAAAAAAAAAACATGCCTAGTGTGGGCTTAGCCTCTTAGTTTTTGCTGCTTTTTTCTTGTCTCTTGTACATACTGATAAAGTTTAGTGCCACCACAACTTCCTCAGGTCTTTTCACCAAAAATGTAGCAAAACCTAATGGCTGTGGTTTTTTTTTTTGCTGTGTTTTTGCATTTGCTCATCACTTTCTATGGGTGAAAAAACACTGCAAAAACTGAAAGAAGTGACACGCTGCAGTTTTTAAAAACGCATGAGTTTTCTAATTCAGTCAGGAAAAAAAATTATGCAGGAGATTTCTGAAATCTCATCGCTTTTGCTGGCATTGTAAAACGCAGCTTAAAATTTACATAAGAAAAAAAAGGCAGCAAAAAGCGCAGGTATCAGGTTTTGCTGTGTTTTTGGTACAAAAAAACCTAAGGAAGTTTTTTGTTTGTTTTTTTTGTTATGGGAGGGGGGGACACTAAACTTAATTAGCATTTAGAGGAGACAATAAAAACACAGCAAAAAACGCAGCAAACATGTGAACACAGCCTAAAACAAATTTCGACATTGCAATGAAGTGGTTTTTGGTGCTGATTGACTTTAAAAAAAAAAAAAAAAAGAAAAGTCTTCAAAACTTCTGTGTGAACCAAGCCTTAACGGATTACACCCCCTTGTGTGAGTTTTTCCGTTTCGGCACCCTGCCCCCACCCGCTATGTTGGCTTCCTCACAACCTGTACTTGATCCTGTAATGGTGTGGATCACTTAGTGAAGCGTACAAAAGTGTGAAACTACACAGATTTCTACCAGAACAAAGCTGGTGACTGAGGGGAAAGGGGGGATGGACGGGTGCAGAAAAACACGCAGCACATCTGGCTTAATTTTCATGTTATGTTCTGGCGCTACAAATTTCTCCATAATTTGTAAATTCATTTCCTGATCTGCAAGTTCTCAATGAAGGCGTTACTTGTGTCGGCCATGTTGGAATTCCTGTCAGTCACATCTATCCACTTTATGTAGCAGGTGTCGGTAGCCCCGGGCTCGGCCGCTGATGGTGTTCTACATGTACCGTCACTCCATCTAATATATAATTGCCTAGAATACTACTTCCTGCAATTTGTGCCAACTTCCGTGGCTTTGTCCGGAGCTAATGTCCGGAGCTAATGTCCGGAGCTAATGTCCGGAGATAAATGACGTCACCAGTGTCCTACACCCAGGCAGAGCACAGGGGCCCCAGGCAGCATATGGGGCCCCAGGCAGCATATGGGGCCCCAGGCAGAGCACAGTGGCCCCAGGCAGAGCACAGGGGCCCCAGGCAGCATATGGGGCCCCAGGCAGAGCACAGTGGTCCCAGGCAGAGCACAGGGGCCCCAGGCAGCCTATGGGGCCCCAGGCAGAGCACAGTGGCCCCAGGCAGAGCACAGGGGCCCCAGGCAGCATATGGGGCCCCAGGCAGAGCACAGGGGCCCCAGGCAGCATATGGGGCACCAGGCAGAGCACAGTGGCCCCAGGCAGAACATGGGGCCCCAGGCAGAGCACAGGGGCCCCAGGCAGAACATGGGGCCCCAGGCAGAGCACAGGGGCCCCAGGCAGCATATGGGGCCCCAGGCAGAGCACAGGGGCCCCAGGCAGCATATGGGGCCCCAGGCAGAGCACAGGGGCCCCAGGCAGAGCACAGGGGCCCCAGGCAGAACATGGGGCCCCAGGCAGAGCACAGGGGCCCCAGGCAGAGCACAGGGGCCCCAGGCAGCATATGGGGCCCCAGGCAGAGCACAGGGGCCCCAGGCAGAGCACAGGGGCCCCAGGCAGCATATGGGGCCCCAGGCAGAGCACAGTGGCCCCAGGCAGCATATGGGGCCCCAGGCAGAGCACAGTGGCCCCAGGCAGCATATGGGGCCCCAGGCAGAGCACAGTGGTCCCAGGCAGAGCACAGGGGCCCCAGGCAGCTTATGGGGCCCCAGGCAGAGCACAGTGGCCCCAGGCAGAACATGGGGCCCCAGGCAGAGCACAGTGGCCCCAGGCAGAGCACAGTGGCCCCAGGCAGAGCACAGGGGCCCCAGGCAGAACATGGGGCCCCAGGCAGAGCACAGGGGCCCCAGGCAGCATATGGGGCCCCAGGCAGAGCACAGGGGCCCCAGGCAGCATATGGGGCCCCAGGCAGAGCACAGTGGCCCCAGGCAGAGCACACACCAAATCGGAGGCCGAGGGGCCCCGCCCACCAAATCGGAGGCCGAGGGGCCCCGCCCACCAAATCGGAGGCCGAGGGGCCCCGCCCACCAAATCGGAGGCCGAGGGTCCCCGCCCACCAAATCGGAGGCCGAGGGTCCACACCATCCAAATCGGAGAACGAGGGTCCCCGCCCACCAAATCGGAGGCCGAGGGTCCCCGCCCACCAAATCGGAGGCCGAGGGTCCCCGCCCACCAAATCGGAGGCCGAGGGTCCCCGCCCACCAAATCGGAGGCCGAGGGTCCCCGCCCACCAAATCGGAGGCCGAGGGTCCCCGCCCACCAAATCGGAGGCCGAGGGTCCCCGCCCACCAAATCGGAGGCCGAGGGTCCCCGCCCACCAAATCGGAGGCCGAGGGGCCCCGCCAACGAAAGCGGAGGCCGAGGGGCCCCGCCCACCAAATCGGAGGCCGAGGGGCCCCGCCCACCAAATCGGAGGCCGAGGGGCCCCGCCCACCAAATCGGAGGCCGAGGGGCCCCGCCCACCAAATCGGAGGCCGAGGGGCCCCGCCCACCAAATCGGAGGCCGAGGGGCCCCGCCCACCAAATCGGAGGCCGAGGGGCCCCGCCCACCAAATCGGAGGCCGAGGGGCCCCGCCCACCAAATCGGAGGCCGAGGGGCCCCGCCCACCAAATCGGAGGCCGAGGGGCCCCGCCCACCAAATCGGAGGCCGAGGGGCCCCGCCCACCAAATCGGAGGCCGAGGGGCCCCGCCCACCAAATCGGAGGCCGAGGGGCCCCGCCCACCAAATCGGAGGCCGAGGGGCCCCGCCCACCAAATCGGAGGCCGAGGGGCCCCGCCCACCAAATCGGAGGCCGAGGGGCCTGGCCCCGCCCACCAAATCGGAGGCCGAGGAGCCCCGCCCACCAAAAGTAAGTGCGGCCACAAAAGTAAGTGCGCCCCCGGGTGCAAAAGTAAGCGCGCCCCCCAGTCCCGTGTGTGAAAAGTGCTGCTGTAAAGCTGGTAGCGCTGTTCAAGCACCATGTATTTCCTTCAGGAAATGCCCATCTAATATATAATTGCCTAGAATACTACTTCCTGCAATTTGTGCCAAGAAAGAACATACCAATATACATAGTTATTGATACATATTATTTATTATTTACATTATTGTTCTTAAGCAAAGAACCGTTGTTGTGGCATTTGCCACAACACGCAAAGTTGTTGTCTGATGTCTTTCATCCCTCTCCTCATAAGCATGTTCATGGATCCTGTGTAACTGTACCTTAAATAACAAGAATTGTCAAGAGCTGGTGAGTGCTGCCATTTTTTGTTCTTTCTTACTATTATTTATTAATTGTATTATTCTTACATTTGAATAAATAAAGTATATATGGATTCTAGACTCCCGATTCTTTAGAATCGGGCTGCCATCTAGTGCAGTGTAATAATGAGGCCGGAGCTTTCTGTATTACAACAGTGACATATTTGTGCTAAGACCCCATCACGGGAGCATGGCGGTAACTGGTACAGTAGTAATGTGACTTTACCTCAGGATGTCGCTCACAAAGGAGCTTTTGTTGGCTCGGTCGAACCTAGAATTTATTCCGTGAGCTACTGTTTAATTTTTTTTTTCTGAGCAATATTTTTGAAGTATGTTATTGGCTTCTTTTTTTTAATTTTATTTATTTATTTTTTCTTCTCTTGCTTCAAGAGCTTTTTTTCATGACTAGTGATGAGCGATGGTGCTCGGATAAGGTGTTATCTGATCATGCTCGGGTGCTAACTTTGGCGTGCTCGAATACCATGTTCGAGTCCCCACGGCTGTTCGACAGACGCAACACATGTGGGGATTCCCTGTTTGTTAGGTAAATGTATTGCGGCTGTCGAACAGACGCGAGACTTGCAGCCGCGGGGACTCGCACATATTTTTTCAAGCACCCTGAAGACACTGTTAGCACCAGAGCATGCTCAGATAACACCTTATCCGACCACGTTCACTCATCACTAATGACAAGCCCTGGAAAACATGAAAATAAATCCCAAACATTGTGAAATGGCCACTTGGCAACGCTAAGATTATGGTGGTGATGCCAAACCTTTTTTAAGTGGTTACAAAAAGTTCAGAAATTAATTTAAAAAAAATGTTTTGTTGGTCCTTTTTTTTTTTTTTTTTCTTAATCTTTCTATTGACTGAGCCATTTTACGGTTCTTTTTTTTTTTTTGGTATGTGCGATGTTTTGATGGCTTTTTGTTGCTTTGTTTAGGGTAGATGGGGCAATGGAACACACTTCTCTGGCTTTTTTGTTTCTTCATGGCATTTACCCTATGTGTTAAGGTAAAAAAAAACGCTATTAACCTCCGTATTAACCCCACATCTGCAGTTTAATAGCATTTTTTCACATCACAGGTTCCCTTTAAATTACTTTATATGTTGATAGATGACATCTTTGCAGATGTGACAATACCAGATATGTTTTTTGTCACAAGAAGTGCAAAAAATGCAACATTATAGCGGCAAAAAAGTGCCTTCTAAACACAACTTCGCAATATATCTAAGGCCATGTTCACACGCTCAGTATTTGGTCAGTATTTTACCTCAGTATTTGGTCAGTATTTTACCTCAGTATTTGTAAGCCCAAATCAGGAGTGGAACAATCAGAGGAAAAGTATAATAGAACCACATCACCTCTTCTGTATTTATCACCCACTCGTGGTTTTAGCTAGAAATACTGAGGTAAAATGCTGACCAAATACTGAACGTGTGAACGTGGCCTAATCGTGTGCTGTGCTCAGTCTTTGTTGCCCATAGCTGCCAATCAGAGGGCAGCTTTCATTTCTTAAACAGCTCTGGTGAAATATAAGCTGAGTTCTGATTGGTTGCTCTGGGCTACAAAGGCTGCGCTTTTGTTGTACAGTTAATATGGCTGCCCAGTTATAAATCACTCCTTACTATTGAAAGGGCGACTCTACTGCAGAAGAGCTCAACACACACCATTTATTAGATAGACACAACCTGCAAAAACAGCGGACGTCACGTGCAGCCATTCCTTGCGTTCTAGGGCAGGTTTAACCTTGCGGGCAGATATCAATTCTTCCGCTATCACCTGGCAAAGCGGTTTTTGGTTTATGGTACAAAATATTCATTGTGGGTCGTTTTAGATCGTCAGATAGGAAAAATTAATACATTATTATTATTTTTTTTTTTAATACGTTATTTTTCAAGGGATCCTAATATAGCAGAGCTATGCTTGTCAATGAGATAATAAGATTACATTTTTTAATATAGATTTTTTTCTTTTAATTTTACATTACTGTGTCCCGTAAAAAAAGTACAATAATGAGAAAGACCTATACAAAATGCACAATAAGAAAAAAACAAAAAAAGCCATTTAAAAAATATAAAAAATGTCTATCTATCTATCTATCTATCTATCTATCTATCTATCTATCTATCTATCTTCCATCTATCTATCTTCCTTCTATCTATCTTCCTTCTATCTATCTTCCTTCTATCTATCTTCCTTCTATCTATCTTCCTTCTATCTATCTTCCTTCTATCTATCTATCTATCTATCTTCCTTCTATCTATCTATCTTCCTTCTATCTATCTATCTTCCTTCTATCTATCTATCTTCCTTCTATCTATCTTCCTTCTATCTATCTATCTTCCTTCTATCTATCTATCTTCCTTCTATCTATCTATCTTCCTTCTATCTATCTATCTTCCTTCTATCTATCTATCTTCCTTCTATCTATCATCCTTCTATCTATCTATCTATCACCCTTCTATCTATCTATCTATCTATCTATCTATCTATCTATCTATCTATCTAATTATATTATTATATATTTGGTTTTAGAATTTTCAAAAATTAAATTTAGATTTTAATTTATTTTTTGATTAATTAGACTTGGTCAGATGTTCTCTATCATTATAATGTTATAGACTTTTGCTCTGGATGTGTAAGTATAGGCTCGGTGGCCATAATTACAGGCGGCTGACCCCAGGCGGTTGGAGAGCTGTTACGGTATTTTGTTTGTTCTGTCTATTCTGGATCTGAACTTTGGACGGGTGAATTGCCCAGTACTCAACAAAGACAATATTGTGTTTTTAATTTTATTTTGTTTTCCAAATCATTTAATTTTTAGCTATGTCTTTTTTGTTTTTCTGCGAAATATGGCAGTAGCTATGTTTGTCCTGAAAATCAGGCATGGTGACCATATATTTCCTATGGATTTATCGGTTTTTGGATGTCTCATTCCATATGGCTCTGTGTGTCCGCTGGGAATGGGTGCAAGGGCGCCCCTAGTGGATGTCCCAGCCGTCATTATTCCCCTTTTGTCAGATGTTTCAAAAACTCTTGGAAAACTTTTCCTATTAACTTCTATGGAGAATCCACTTTGCTGTTCATAGGATGAGTTTTTGTTTTTTTTTTTACATTTTCTGTTTCCTGAAGAGTTTTTTCAAAAACACTTGGTGGATTAAAAAGCGCATGTCCAATCCCAATCAAAATGCTGCAAATAATCTGGAAAATTCTTCTCCAAAACCCTTCAAAACTTCTTCAGTAAAAATAAAAACTCCTCCAAAAAGAAACATCTCTTAAGGGTATGTTCACACTGAGGTTTTTTTTTTTTTTTTTTAGGAGTTTTTGGAGCAGAAACTGTGCGGAAACTCTCCAAAGTCCTCCTCAAAACAAAAAAAAAATTTGGAGTTTCTGCTTATTTTCCACTCCAAAAACTCAGCAATCAGACTCAGTCCCTCGGGTATATGTTCACACTGTAAATTTTTCCAATGGTCAAAATATCCATTTTTCAAGCAGAAGAAATTAATTAGGACCATTCTTTTGATTGTTTTATTGTTTTTTTCAGCCATTTTTATTTCAGAGTAGCCCCCCTCAAAAAAAAAAAAAAAATGGCAAAAAAGACAGTGTGAACATGCCTTATGTTATGCCAAGGTGATCGTCTGATGGAGCCCCTCTAGAGGCTCTAGGACTTAACAGTTCCTCTGTAGCGGCCACTAGAGGTGAAATACAGTATTACAGTACGTACAGAGATCCTAATAATGGCAGCTCGTGTCATCTATGGATGGAGGGGCTTCTAGGTCCGTGAGATGGGATTGAGGAAAAATGTATCTGGTCACTGACCATCAATACAAGAGCAGGGAAGGACTTGGGTAGCGCCTGTGTCGAGCACTGGGCCGCGGAGCTTACACTCTGTAGCAATGCGGCCATATATGACAGATGTGTTGTGACATGAGCTAAGCGACATCAGCCATAATTCCAGCTTTCTCCGTCGCCCTCATTGTTCTGTAAGTGCAGTTTCTCAGAATATAAGTGGTGTTGATCCATTAGATTAGGGGGCGCTTCTGTAGGGTGCTGGTGAATCTTACAATGGGGGGACTGGTACTGGCTACAGCGGAGGATTCAGGTATAGGGTCTGTGCCCGGCCCCCTGCACTGCTGACACCGGATATACAGAAGACTTTCTGTTCCGGAGCCTCCATAATCTTATATCCTGGCTCCTATTATTCATGTTAGCAGCCGCTCAGGACCCCGGGGGTCGCCCTGCGCTCATCCAGCTCCGTAATTAGGGGCACAAGACACAAGCAGGTAATCGCCTCCAAGAAACTGGATTTTTTTTTTCCTTATTCAATAATTCATTCTTTTGTTCTATCCTTCTTTGTTTCCATACAACATACGGTACTTCTTTCTTTCTTTCCTTCTTTCCTTCTTTCCTTCTTTCCTTCTTTCCTTCTTTCCTTCCTACTTTTTTATTTCCATATATCCTTCTTTTTTTCCATCCATCGTACTTCTTTGTTTCTTTCTTTTTATCCATCGAACTTTTCCATCCATTGTTCCTTCTTTCCTTCTTTCCTTCTTTCCTTCTTTCCTTCTTTCCTTCTTTCCTTCTTTCCTTCCTACTTTTTTATTTCCATATATCCTTCTTTTTTTCCATCCATCGTACTTCTTTGTTTCTTTCTTTTTATCCATCGAACTTTTCCATCCATTGTTCTTTCGTTCGTTCTTTCTTTCCTTCTTTCCTTCTTTCCTTCTTTCCTTCTTTCCTTCTTTCCTTCTTTCCTTCCTACTTTTTTATTTCCATATATCCTTCTTTTTTTCCATCCATCGTACTTCTTTCTTTCTGTCCTTTGTTTCCATACATCACACTTTTTTCTCTTTAATTCTAACAATCCATTGTACAGGGTGGGCCATAATACAGTATGGGGATACACCTGGGTGGGCCATGTATATGGATGCACCTAAATAAAATGGGAATGGTTGGTGATATCAACTTCCTGTTTGTGGCACATTAGTATATGGGAGGGGGGAAACTTTTCAAGATGGGTGGTGACCACCTTGGCCCACCCTGTACTTAATTTCCATATATCTATCTTTCTTTCTTTCTTTCTTTCTTTCTTTCTTTCTTTCTTTCTTTCTTTCTTTCTTTCTTTCTTTCTTTCTTTCTTTCTTTCTTTCTTTCTTCCTTCCTTCTCGGCCCCCATACACAGATTAAAGTCGTCCTACCTGCAGATATTGCTGGGTTGGTTGATAGTCCAATGTGTATGGGGGTCTCTGGACTCTTCTCCCGCTGGATAATGTCAGGAATAAGAAGGATCCGGCCAGTTGAATTTCAGCACCGGTCCTTATACTCTCCACAAGATAAGCCACTATCAGAGGAGTCTGGCAATGGCTCCCTCACACAGAGGACAGGAGCCTTTGACTGAGCAGAAGGTTCCTGTATATGGGGAAGATGAATGACAAAGCTGTCAGCCAAATTCTCTGTCATATCCAATGTGTATAATGGCTTTAAAGGGGTGTGCTTTTTTTTTTCTAAGCCTGCCCCTCTGCTGTAGCTTGGGTTAGGAAAATAACCTCTTCTTTTCCCACCATCCCTGTGTCCACGGCTGAGTCTCCACCACAGCTCCCGATGCCTGCCATCATCTGGACTTCTGTACGTCTCTTCAATAGCTTGATCTTCAAAATTAGGTATCTGACGTACCAAAGGAAATTTTTGGAAGTTCCTATCACCTGGTTCTTGTCAAAGTCAGATTGACTCTTTGAAAAGACGTCTTGTTGCCCCTTAAGTGTACATTTATCTGTCCACCTCCGTCTTTGAGCCATTGTTTGTGTCTGTGAGGCACCGCTTAACGCAAATGTCAGGAAATTCCGAAAAAAAACCAAAAGTTTCATATTCCAATCGCTCTTTTTAATCTCCGCCATGCCATACAGCAGGTATGTTTAATACGTCTACATTTCATCTCTTTTTAAGACGCCGGTTGAAACTATGCCTTCAAACCTGTCGAAAGAAATAAAAACACGTCTGGGTTTCTTAATTTGGAAAAGTCTGCCATCTTTTCCCCCCCAGTGTTTATTAAGAGTGGATTTCAAGAGAGATGTTTAGTTTTCCAGAGACAAGAAAAACCTGTGACCGCATGATGTGGAGGCACGTTGCAGATAAATGCAGCCGTTAATTAGCCGTTAATTTGGGGCGCGAGACGTTCCGTATGAGGCCTCTACTGAAAAGAGCCTTTGAACTAATAACATAATATTCATTATTTTGGACAATTTCTGGCACTATATTTAGGAATCTGTCAGATGACGTCTGGCTCTACTAATGGATTTATAAGAATCCCTTACAGTAAACTTTTTGGAAACAGATATTTTGTTGGTGGAAGAGAGGGGCTAGATCGGGGGTTAGGATTTTTTACCAATTTTTGCCATTAAAGTAAACCTGTCACCAGATTTGGCCAATAAGAGATGCGGCCATCACCTTTCAGGGCTGATATACAGCATTCTATAATGCTGTATATCTGCCCCCACCCGGCCTGCAAGAGAAGAGAAATCACTTTTATTATACTCACCTAGGCGGTGGTCCGGTCCGATGGGCGTCGCTGGTCTTGGTCCGGCACCTCCCATCTTCTTACGATCCCCGTCCTCCTGCTTACTTCATGTAGATCACGCGTCTCCTCAGCACCGTGCTCAAAAAAAATATGGAAAGGAAGTCTTCCCAGCAGAACCAAAGCTCCTTCTCTAGACAGCACTGTTTTGGGTTTTTTGCTTCTCATCAGGACAAGGTACTGGTTGGCTGAATGAAATGCCTAAAAACAGCCCAGGGAAAGTACAATCTCTCATTTTTGCAACCCAACTATGTATAGAGAATTATTTTCATGGAAATACTCCATGGGGGGAAATTAAGCTAAGCTACGCTACCCCCCACTTTTTCAGCCAACCCAGTACCCTGCTTTGTACTGATGAGTGGCAAAAAGCCTTGCTATCTACAGACAGGCCTCTGGTTTGGCTGGTATGAGTTGGTTTCCATTTTGTCCCATGAAGCATTGCCCTGAAAATCAGTCTCTCTACATAGTTGGGTTACTTCATTGAGAGCCAGTACTAAGAATCTCAAGATTCTGTAATGGAGGTATTTCAATAATGGTCACCGTTCTGAGTTTTTCATGAATAGCATGCACTAAGGGTGGACTAAGGACTAAGCTTAGCCACCAATGATCTAAAGATGCCCATACATAGTAGAATAATGTTGATGAAAATGGAAGTTTTTCAAGCATAATGAATGTTTGGGCGATGAGTTTTTGATGAAAAACATGCACGATGTGTGGATCTAGAAGACCAAACTTGGTCACCTTGTTTAAAGATGCCCATACATAGTTTTTCAAGCATAATGAACGTTTGTGGGTGAGTTTTTGATGACAAACATGCTCTATGGGTGAATCTAGAAGACCAAGTTTGGTCACCACTGGTCTAATGATGCCCATACATTGTAGACTAAGGTTGATGTAAATTGATGTTTTTCAAGCTTGATGATTGTTAGTCCATGTTTTTCATTAAAATCTCACCCCACAAACATTCATTATGCTTAAAAAGCATCCATTTTCATCAATCTCACTTTGCAATGTATGGGCATCTTTAGACCAGAAGTGACCAAGCTTGGTCTTCTAAATCCATCCATAGTGCATATGTTTCATCAAAAACCCACCACACGATCATTCATTATGCTTGAAAAAGTCCATCTTCATCAACCTTAGTCTATATGGGCATCTTTAGACCAGTGATGACCTAGTTTTGGTCTTCTAGATTCGCCCATCGTGCATGTTTTTCATCAAAAACTCACCCCACGATTGGTGGATCGAGAAGGCCAAGCTTGGTCACCACTGGTCTAAAGGTGCCCTTACATTATAGATGAAGGTTGATGAAAATGGACTCTTTCAAGCATAATGAATGTTTGTCAGATGAAATTTAACAACAAATGATTGTTTTATCGAAATGATTAGACACCAAAGCCCCCCCCCCCATACCTAGTAGATGACAGATCATCTATTACAGCTGTATCACCTGACAATCTGATGAGTATAGGTGCCTCTTGTCTTTCCATGGAGAGAAGAATCGGGCAGTTGGAACTTTAGCCTTCAATTCTTTTTGTTCTAAGGGAGATTTAGACAACACATGGCCACACGATTGACTCCGGTTTCTTAAAAAAGACAAACAATTAAAGTGCCGAAACCTTAAAGGCGTCATCGCTTCTAGAGTCCGGAGGAGTGAAAGTAGATTCCTGGGGATGAATGTTACTACTTTTATAGAAATGGTAGATTTTTTTTTTTTTTTTTAAAGAAATCCCCCCCCCCCCCAAAAAAAAAAAACGTTTTGAAACTTAAACATTCCTTCCAAAAAGTTATTTATCCCCCTATCAAGAAATTTCCACCACTGCTGCCACATATCTATCGGAAGATCAGATAGGTTTGCCCTAACCTCTCCCAGCCTGAGATTGTTGTGTTCTTACTAGAGGTTTTCCATCAATTATCCAGAGTTTGCAGGTTAATAGCGATTTTGTCTATTATGCCGCTATCTACATGTATCTCCATCATGACATCAGCTAGATTCCTGCCCGGGGGGGGAAATAAAAAAAATAAATAATAATGACTACATCACTTGTGACATCAAGTAACCTCAACACATGTTCTTCATCAAGTCAAAATTGACTACTGCCACTTGAGTTTATTTCATCCGATGCCCGTGGATAACCTGATTTTGGCTTATGTCCTACGGCAGGAGTTGCCTTTTGGAATCTGTTTCCAAAATCTTCTCCATCGAAACCCCCCCCCATTCCTTAAGTACCACCAGCAACTTAGAGAGTGCGAATCCCTTGGGCGAGATCAGACGTGACATGTAACAAGGTAATAGATGTCTTCTGACATTGTGTTCATTCATTCATTCATTCATTCATTTTTTTTTTTTTTTTCTCTTCTCTTCTCGTTTTCGTTTTTTTTTTTTTTTCCACTTTTCTCCGAGTCAAATAAACATCAGCTGTATGGTGTTGCCCTGATTAGACAGTCGTCCCATTGTATCCCAACAGAAACATATTATTCCTCCGTTCCGTGAACAACCTAGAATTTTCATTTCTTTAAAGACTCTTCAATTATCGGGAGGAAATCTGGCCAGTTTCTGTAGGCTACGTCTTCCATCCAGTACGTAGTTTGTTTTTTATATATATGTATATACTATACTATATACGTATATAGTATTCACCTTTTTATTTTTAATTTTTTTTGTTCCAAATTTTTCTTCTCTTGAAAAAGGCTTATTCTGTTTTCTGTTCCAGCTGAGATTTATTTTTTTTTTTTCCCTCTGCGTAACTCAAGAAGTCAAAGTGGTTTTTCGTTTTTTGGCAGCCCTCTGAGTTATTTCCCCCCCCTTTTCTAGCCTCCTTCTTCCCATCTGGTAAATTTACTTCACAAGCGTTTCATGGAATTTGAGGTGTCGCATCGCCAAAGGGTACACAGCGAAAAAAAAAGTGCACCCCCCCCACCCCTTCCTTCTTCCCTTCCCTAAAAATGCAGTGACTTCTGGTGTTGGCTTTACGTCTCGGAGCTGATACTCGAGAATGAAAACGCGCTGTTTGTAAAATAGTTTCCCGTTACCCACAAATATGACTCCGCTCATATTCTGGACGTTCTTTATGATGCCAGTAAATTGCGAAGGGAATTTTGGCAAGCGTTGCGTCCTTACATGCTGATTCTATTCTTACTTTTTTTTCTTCTTCTGTTTTTTGTTTTTTTTGTTTCCCCGCTCCCGTCCAGGTAATATCAGTTTCTGTTGTCCAAAAATAGTAGTTGAATTGAATAAAGCAAGTAATGTCTACGGTTATTATAAATAATGTTATTCGAGGACATCGATGACAGCTGCAGAAGCGGAGTGTGCTGATCTTGTAGAGGGAAGTGACCTGTACTTTTGTGAATCTGAGGGTGTTGATGAAGGGGTGGTATCGTGAAAAAGGCAGCAAAAAGATATGGTGAAGGCAATGAGAGCTTAGGAATAATAATGGCTGCAGGACACCAATGCACTGATCTTGAGGGAGAAAGTGACCTGTTCACCAAAGCATATACGGTAAGTAAGTTTGTTAGTGAGAAAGAGAGAAAGTATGTTAGTGAGCAAAGAAATGTATGTAGCAGGGTAACATTTGTGGTAAGAGAGAGTATATAAAACCGTACAGCCAATTAAATAATGAGAATGATGACAGCAGCAGAAGAGTAGTGTGTTGATAGTGTGGGAGGCAGTGACCTGTTCATTCATGTGATTCTTTTAGTGAAAATAGGCATACTGTAACAGAGTAGCATAATATTTGTTGGTGCATGAATAGCAGTGGTCTCAATCAGATGATAGTGAAGATGGCAGCGGCAGAAGAGAAGTGTGATGAATGTGTGGAATGCAGTGACCTCTGCATTCATGTAATCAGTTTAGGGAAAATAGTGGTACAGTAATAAAAAGCGTGAGATTAGTATGATATGGGTTGGTGCAGGAATAGCCATGACGGCAATAGGATGATAGTGAAGATGTGAAGATGTCAGCAGCAGAAGAAAAGTGTGATGAATGTGTGTTAAGCAGTGACCTGTTCATTCATGGGATTATTTTAGTGAAAACAGTAGTACTGTAATAAACATGGAATAGAGTAGTATAATTTGGGTTGGTGCAGGGATATCCATGGTGGCAATCAGATCATAGTGAAGCTGGCAGAAGAGAAGTGTGATGAATGTGTTGGAAGCAGTGACCTTTTCAGTCATGTGACCATTTTAGTGAAAATAGTGGTACTGTAATAGAAAAGTAATAAAGTAGTATAAATATGGGTTGGTGCATGAATAGCAGTGGTGACAATCAGGACATAGTGAAGATGGAAGCAGCAGAAGAGAAGTGTGATGAATGTGTGGGAGGCAGTGACCTGTTCATTCCAGGGATTATTTGAGTGGTAAGAGAAGTGCTCTAGTAGTAAAGCAGTAGGGTAGTATCATATGGGTTGATGTAGGAATGGCAGTGTTGGCAATCAGATCATGGTGAAGATGACTGCGGCTGTAGAAGAGTATGATGATCTTGTAGGAGGCAGTGACTTGCACTTTCATGTCAGTATATGATTGAGGACGGTCCTGCCTACGATAGAGCAATGTAAGGAAATGATCTGGACAGACAATACAATAAAGGAGCATTAGAATTTTAACAACAGCAGGAGAGGAGTATGCTGATTTTGAGGGAGTAAAGTGGCCTGTATGTGATTTTTGTAAATGGCAGAGGGCTACAGCCTGCAGCTATAATGACCACTTGGAATGGAGAAGCCATAATCACAGTCTAATAAAACAAGACAATAGTGGGTAATTAAACCCATATTATGCCCACGCTTCTATTTTGTGCATTAATTAGTGTTGGTATTACAGCCCAGCGGGAGTTTTATAAGATGTTTGTTTTTCTAACCAGTTTTGATTGAAGGAGACACAGTAGCTATAAACCAGTTGTGGGTGAATGGCCCAGTACTGTATGTGTGAATGACTGAGCGCTATCTCGGGGGCCTAATGGCTGCATTCATGGCTTGCCAGCCCCTGTCATTTCACTCGCTCTCTCTCCTTTCTGCAGTGTGAATGCCTGAATGGATTTTGCTTTGGCAATTAAGCAGCCCCCATTGTCCTGCCAGTCTCTGCCCTTTCCAGGGCATGATGGATTTATAAGTTATCCGCTTTATCATTCTGAGCATGCAGCTCCTTCTTATTTTACTTTTATTTCATAACTGGATGTAACATATACACTATCAGAAGGTGAGAACCTGAACGTTCGCCCCTAAGATGCTATTATTTTTCAGAGGATGTCGTCCACCTTTCATAAATCCTGCCAGTCTACTTGCTGAATGATATATCGCTTGTAAACAAATATCAGTCTTTGTATTTTATGGGTTTTTTTTCAATATTTTTTTTTTTTTAAATCTATTTGATATTCTGAGTTATAGCCTGAATTATACTCCAGAGCTGCTTGCACAATTCTGCTAGACTAGATGGTGGCCCGATTCTAACGCATCGGGTATTCTAGAATATGCATGTCCACGTAGTCTATTGCCCAGTGACGTAGTATATTGCCCAGTGACGTAGTATATTGCCCAGTGACGTAGTCTATTGCCCAGTGACGTAGTCTATTGCCCAGTGACGTAGTCTATTGCCCAGTGACGTAGTCTATTGCCCAGTGACGTAGTCTATTGCCCAGTGACGTAGTCTATTGCCCAGTGACTTTGTATATTGCCCAGTGACTTTGTATATTGCCCAGTGACGTAGTCTATTGCCCAGTGACGTAGTCTATTGCCCAGTGACGTAGTCTATTGCCCAGTGACGTAGTCTATTGCCCAGTGACGTAGTCTATTGCCCAGTGACGTAGTCTATTGCCCAGTGACGTAGTCTATTGCCCAGTGACTTTGTATATTGCCCAGTGACTTTGTATATTGCCCAGTGACTTTGTATATTGCCCAGTGACTTTGTATATTGCCCAGTGACGTAGTATATTGCCCAGTGACGTAGTATATTGCCCAGTGACGTAGTATATTGCCCAGTGACGTAGTATATTGCCCAGTGACGTAGTATATTGCCCAGTGACGTAGTATATTGCCCAGTGACGTAGTATATTGCCCAGTGACGTATATTGCCCAGCCATGTAGTACATTGCCCAGTGACGTAGTATATTGCCCAGTGACGTAGTATATTGCCCAGTGACGTAGTATATTGCCCAGTGACGTAGTATATTGCCCAGTGACGTAGTATATTGCCCAGTGACGTAGTATATTGCCCAGTGACGTAGTACATTGCCCAGTGACGTAGTATATTGCCCAGTGACGTAGTATATTGCCCAGTGACGTAGTATATTGCCCAGTGACGTAGTATATTGCCCAGTGACGTAGTATATTGCCCAGTGACTTTGTATATTGCCCAGTGACTTTGTATATTGCCCAGTGACGTAGTATATTGCCCAGTGACGTAGTCTATTGCCCAGTGACGTAGTCTATTGCCCAGTGACGTAGTCTATTGCCCAGTGACGTAGTCTATTGCCCAGTGACGTAGTCTATTGCCCAGTGACGTAGTCTATTGCCCAGTGACGTAGTCTATTGCCCAGTGACGTAGTCTATTGCCCAGTGACGTAGTCTATTGCCCAGTGACGTAGTATATTGCCCAGTGACGTAGTATATTGCCCAGTGACGTAGTATATTGCCCAGTGACGTAGTATATTGCCCAGCCATGTAGTACATTGCCCAGTGACGTAGTATATTGCCCAGTGACGTAGTATATTGCCCAGTGACGTAGTATATTGCCCAGTGACGTATATTGCCCAGCCATGTTGTATATTGCCCAGTGACGTAGTCTATTGCCCAGTGACGTAGTCTATTGCCCAGTGACGTAGTATATTGCCCAGTGACCTAGTCTATTGCCCAGTGACCTAGTCTATTGCCCAGTGACGTAGTCTATTGCCCAGTGACGTAGTCTATTGCCCAGTGACTTTGTATATTGCCCAGTGACGTAGTATATTGCCCAGTGACGTAGTATATTGCCCAGTGACGTAGTATATTGCCCAGTGACGTATATTGCCCAGCCATGTAGTACATTGCTCAGTGACGTAGTATATTGCCCAGTGACGTAGTATATTGCCCAGTGACGTAGTATATTGCCCAGCCATGTTGTATATTGCCCAGTGACGTAGTATATTGCCCAGCCACGTAGTATATTGCCCAGTGACGTAGTATATTGCCCAGTGACGTAGTATATTGCCCAGTGACGTAGTATATTGCCCAGTGACGTAGTATATTGCCCAGTGACGTAGTATATTGCCCAGTGACGTAGTATATTGCCCAGTGACGTAGTATATTGCCCAGTGACGTAGTATATTGCCCAGTGACGTAGTATATTGCCCAGTGACGTATATTGCCCAGCCATGTAGTACATTGCCCAGTGACGTAGTATATTGCCCAGTGACGTAGTATATTGCCCAGTGACGTAGTATATTGCCCAGTGACGTAGTATATTGCCCAGTGACGTAGTATATTGCCCAGTGACGTAGTATATTGCCCAGTGACGTAGTACATTGCCCAGTGACGTAGTATATTGCCCAGTGACGTAGTATATTGCCCAGTGACGTAGTATATTGCCCAGTGACTTTGTATATTGCCCAGTGACTTTGTATATTGCCCAGTGACGTAGTCTATTGCCCAGTGACGTAGTCTATTGCCCAGTGACGTAGTCTATTGCCCAGTGACGTAGTCTATTGCCCAGTGACGTAGTCTATTGCCCAGTGACGTAGTCTATTGCCCAGTGACGTAGTATATTGCCCAGTGACGTAGTATATTGCCCAGTGACGTAGTATATTGCCCAGTGACGTATATTGCCCAGCCATGTAGTACATTGCCCAGTGACGTAGTATATTGCCCAGTGACGTAGTATATTGCCCAGTGACGTATATTGCCCAGCCATGTTGTATATTGCCCAGTGACGTAGTATATTGCCCAGCCACGTAGTATATTGCCCAGTGACGTAGTATATTGCCCAGCCACGTAGTATATTGCCCAGTGACGTAGTATATTGCCCAGTGACGTAGTATATTGCCCAGTGACGTAGTATATTGCCCAGTGACGTAGTATATTGCCCAGTGACGTAGTATATTGCCCAGTGACGTAGTATATAGCCCAGCCACGTAGTATATAGCCCAGCCAGGTACTATATTGGCCAGTCACGTAGTATATTGCCCAGCCACGTATGTCACAGGTTAAAAAATAAAAAATAAACATATACTCACCTTCCGAGGGGCCCCTTGTAGTTCTGTCGCCTGTGTTCAGTTCAGGCGGCAGCTTCCGGTCCGAGGGTGTGATGACGTCACAGTCACATGACCGTGACGTAATGGCAGGTCCATGTCGCACACCAACCTTAGCACCGGAACCTGCCGCTTGCATGGACCGGTCACCGGAGCGTCGAAAAGGCGGCGGAAGGTGAGTATATAATGATTTGTTGGTTTTTTTTATATTATTTTTAACATTAGATGTTTTTACTATTGAGGCTGCATAGGCAGCCTCAATAGTAAAAACTTGGTCACACAGGGTTAATAGCGGCGGTAACGGAGTGAGTTACTTGCGGCATAACGCGGTCCGTTACCGCTGGCATTAACCCTGTGTGAGCAGTGACTGCGGGGAGTATGGAGCGGGCGCCGGGCACTGACTGCAGGGGAGTAGGGAGGGACTAATTGGACTGTGCCCGTCGCTGATTGGTCGCGGCAGCCATGACAGGCAGCTGGCGAGACCAATCAGCGAATGAATATCCATGACGGAAGTTGCCGACAGAAAGACGGAAGTACCCCTTAGACAATTATATATAGATAGTTTTGAACATGCTGCAAACTTAGTGTTAGACTCCTCCAACTAATAGCTCAACTATACGTTACACGGACATTTAGTTTTTCCTATATAACTTTACTATAAAAAGACACTTCTGTGAAACATTGGGGCAAATGTACACAGTGAGTGCAGCTCTGGGGTATAATACAGGATGTAACTCAGGATCAGTAATGTAATGTATGTACACAGTGACTGCACCAGCAGAATAGTGAGTGCAGCTCTGGAGTATAATACAGGATGTAACTCAGGATCAGTAATGTAATGTACACAGTGACTGCACCAGCAGAATAGTGAGTGCAGCTCTGGGGTATAATACAGGATGTAACTCAGGATCAGTAATGTATGTACACAGTGATTGCACCAGCAGAATAGTGAGTGCAGCTCTGGAGTATAATACAGGATGTAACTCAGGATCAGTAATGTAATGTATGTACACAGTGACTGCACCAGCAGAATAGTGAGTGCAGCTCTGGAGTATAATACAGGATGTAACTCAGGATCAGTAATGTAATGTATGTACACAGTGACTGCACCAGCAGAATAGTGAGTGCAGCTCTGGAGTATAATACAGGATGTAACTCAGGATCAGTAATGTAATGTATGTACACAGTGACTGCACCAGCAGAATAGTGAGTGCAGCTCTGGGGCATAATACAGGATGTAACTCAGGATCAGTAATGTAATGTATGTACACAGTGACTGCACCAGCAGAATAGTGAGTGCAGCTCTGGAGTATAATACAGGATGTAACTCAGGATCAGTAATGTAATGTATGTACACAGTGACTGCACCAGCAGAATAGTGAGTGCAGCTCTGGAGTATAATACAGGACGTAACTCAGGATCAGTAATGTAATGTATGTACACAGTGACTGCACCAGCAGAATAGTGAGTGCAGCTCTGGGGTATAATACAGGATGTAACTCAGGATCAGTAATGTATGTACACAGTGACTGCACCAGCAGAATAGTGAGTGCAGCTCTGGAGTATAGTACAGGATGTAACTCAGGATCAGTAATGTAATGTATGTAACGTAATGTATGTACACAGTGACTGCACCAGCAGAATAGTGAGTGCAGCTCTGGGGTATAATACAGGGTGTAACTCAGGATCAGTAATGTAATGTATGTACACAGTGACTGCACCAGCAGAATACTGAGCGCAGCTCTGAAGTATACTTTGTCTCCCTGCAGCCCATTGTGTCTGTATAGCATATGATGGGATCCCGTCTGTTGAATACAAATCCACCAAGTATTTGACAATAACCTAATTCAGTAGTCCAGCTCCTCCAACAAACCCCATATTTTTAGAAAACCTCCACTTCCTTTCCATCCACCTAAAGACGTAAGAGACCTACATGAGACAGTATATAATGTAAGGGCCCTTTATATAAAGGAGGAGGGGAAAAAGGAGCATTTGTTGGGTCTCACTCTGGCCGCCTAATTGAGTCTTGTTTATCCTGTCCGCCACTGACTCCCCTTAGGTTTACTACCAGTGTTTGGCCAGAGGAAATGAATTACCATAATTTACTGTTTTTAAAACAAGACACATAGTGAACCCACTTCCCCCTACCCAACTAGGAGCCCATTTACAGAGTCTGGGTCTATTTACTGAGAACAATCACATGATTATGAGACATGTCCTCCACGGCTATGGTAGATTCAGACTCCGTTTTTGTCAGTTTGTAAACTTTTTTTTAAATAAATTTTGGGCTTGTATATACCTTACTGAAAATGTCCACCACCCAGCTTCTCACAGATCGGAAAGGAAAATCTGCTCATGGGTTAATTTGCAAAAACCATAGAGCATCGGGTCTGGTGGCCCAACCTCACAGCATCTTACATGCCCGTGGCCCAGTTGGAAATATACAGCCGGTCTTATAAGCTCATATGACCAAGCTCAATCTTGCTGGAAATCGTTAGTGTTGTCGCGTAAAGTTAGTTTGGCTAAATCGGTGTACTTGATTTGTTCCTACTGATCTTCCTGGTTCAGGAATAGAATGCCAAAACTGAATGACTATCGGGATTACTATGACACACAGGCCGAGCTGGAGGAGTTCAGAAGGTCTATATTGCGGGTGATACCCTGCAGTTATTTACAGCTCCAGACAAAGAGAGTCCACAGGCCGAGTTCATAAGTCAACTGCTGTGTACTCTCCAGCAGGGTGTCTGGAATTTCTGGAGCTCCTGGATGAAGGAATAAATATTAGCGTAGGTCTGAACATCTTTCCTGCATCACCTCGAAGATTTGTGAGCCTTGGGGGTAATTAGATGGTTAACAGAAAAGGGAGTGAGCAGTTTAAGGTCAAGGGTAGGTGACTTAACAACCTTTCTTAGCAAGTTTTGTAACAACAGGGCAGGTCTCTGGTGCGGTGGGGGTCTTTAATTCTTCTATGAACATGGTTTTTGACGGAAACCACATTGCTGGCCCCCCAGCTGTTCTTCTTGTCACTTAACAAATGGTATGCTGAGAAGCAAATTGTAGGCTTCGGGAAGCTCCTGGCTTTGGGAAAAAGAAACATTTTTGGTGCCTAAAATTAGCTCAAGTATGACCTCCGCATCTCCTTGGTTTTCTCATCTTTAGTGCTGAAGCATTTATGGATTCACCGTCTACTGCCACCTTACCAGTCACTATGGCTCCATGGTATTTTGAGAAACAAGTTGTAGGTCTTGGAAAGTCCTTGTTTTTGGGAAACTAAGACTTTTTCATACTTATTGTATCAGTTCAAGTTTGACCTTCGCATGGGCGAAGACAGAGTAAGTCTGTTCTCCTAGGCTTTTTCGTCTTTAATGCTGAACCATTACCAGTCACTAAAGGTCCATTGTATTTTGAGAAGCAAATCGTAGGCCTTGGAAACCCCTTGTCTTTGTGAAATAAAGATTCTTTCATACTTATTATAGTTAGTTCTAGTATGACCTTTGTATGGGCTGAGGCACAGTGGAAGGTTTGTTTTCCTTGGCTTCCTGTTCTTCAGAGCTGAACCATTTATGGATCCACCACCTACCACCACTTTACCTGTCACTATGGGCATTTGGTATATTGAGAAGCAAGTTGCAGGCCTTGGGAATCTCTGTCTTTGGTAAACTATTAGGTCTAGAATGACCACTTCATGAACTGAGATGTAGTAGAAGTCTGTTGTCTTTAGTTTCCTTTTCTTTGGCGCTGAACCATTCGTGGCACAACCACCTTCTGCCACCTTATCAGTCGTCACTACGGATTCATGGTGTATTGAGAAGCAAGTCGTAGACTTCAAGAAACCTGTTGGGAATAAAAAACGTGTTTGTGCTTATTGTATTACTTCTAATATGACCTTTGCATGGACTGAAGCATAGTGGAAGCCTTGTTCTTTTTGTTTCAGCCCTAAAGACATGAAAACCAATCATGGATCCACCACCTTTGGCCAACTTTAGTTGTGACATCGTGGTGTCTATTCACATATTGGTGACTCTTGGGCCGTGAGGGAAATCGGTTTGTGCCGGCTCCTGTTAATAGACTAGAGTAACCTGGTCGAATAGTTTACTATACATTTTTGCACATTCTTTCAAAGTCGGTCATGAAAAGTTCAGAGTTAGTGGAGTTGGTGCTTCCCAAACACTTTAGGATCTTGTTGGTTTATCCTGCTGTTTTCATATAATTGCACTAACACTTTATCAGCACTGAAAACTGGCAGAAAACCTTTTTGGACAACCATGTAAATGAGGCACGGAGTAAAAGTCTTTGCTTATTTCAGACCCTATGAACTGATCTTCTATCCATTGCAACGTCCGATTGGCCTTGGGATGATTTCTGTATAGTTGGAGAAATGCGGAAGTATAGTAGTGTCACCTATTCTTCTAATGATGATATATCAGAACTCGGATGTTGTACGGAGCCATAATACAGCTGTTTCCACCAATCCCGCCTAGTCTTCTTCTGTTCTTGTGAAATTCCACATTATAGTGCAGTGATTTGCCGGATTATGAGACTTTCCGGATACTAGATTAAAGGAATTTAACTCTAATGACTGGCAGAGATTCGATTTTAGAAAAGCAACAGAGAGTCTTCTTTGTGGATTTCTGTGACTCAAAAATGGGAAATTTGGTAAAAGATATCAATTTTCGATTTATTTTTTTTTTTTTAAATTTTTGCTTAAGGTTTGCCTTTTATTAAAAAAAAGTACATTAGGAGGTTCTCAGACTTATTTGTACGTAAAATTATATTTTCTCTATAAAATTAGGGAAAGTCTTGTACAATTCACTGTTGAGTAGGAAACTCAATCAAAACTTTCTTCAAACAGTCCCGAAGCTTCATTTCAAGTTTAGCCGGTCGTATTTATAAAGGGAAAAGTGGGGGAAGGTTAGCCCTATTACTCACTGTTGGTTACTCATAATATATCTTCCTCATCATCATTTTATTACCCTCTTGCAAATATGAGATTAGCTCAGGGCTCCCTCCAGCTCGAATGGTAATGAATGTTCTCCGCCATCAGGTTCAAGTTAATTGTTCACACCTGTAACTTGCGGCCTGGACGTGATGTGTAAGGTATGACAAGTAAATTAAGGCCAGATATAAAATAGGGACGGCGCGCTTTCATGTTCCATTCGAGAACACTGGATATACTGTTTGCCTTCTGTAATGGGAGTTGGCACGCAGACGTAGTCAGGTAGTGACTGAACAGTAATAGGATTTCCTGTTGTACCTCTCGTTTGATTGAATCGGTAACATAGGGACCTCTGATGAGGCGCCACATAGAGGCTTGCAGTATACGGTTTCACACGGACTGGAAAGAGTGTGAAAATGTCATGAAAATAATATTACCCCGCTGTTAAAATTGCTTCAGCTGCTCCACAATCTTCATACCATTGTGTACTTTTAATTTACATCTTAATTCGAACCAAACGGTGAACTGGGTTTCAAAAATATTTGGATGGAAGATCTGTGGAAACGATATGCTTCGGGTAATTGTAAGGCTTTCATGAAATGATCTTGCTATAATTTCTATGAAGTGCCTTTTTTTTCCCCCTAGAATTAATTAAGGCTTTACAGAAAGGTTTATAATGTATAGGAAATTCCTGATGGTATGGTCCAGGTGGTGGAGGGATGACGGAACAGTCAGTTGTTTGCTTGGAGAGGGCCAAGAATAGAGTCAGCCTTTGTATTCTGAAGTTTTTAGCAAGAATCTATGATATTCTATGGTAGACTTTGACCATTTAATAGTATGGAATTTTTTTTTAAAGAAATATGAATATAGAAAAATATCTAATTTTTGTAAGCCCTGCAACATGATTGTAAAAATTATTCAAGTGAGGAGACCATACCACTTGGTCTCACTGATGTAATAGTGACGTCAGGCGGGGTGGCGAGGTGCAGGTTTGTCACAAGTGGTGGCAGCGGCGGGATTCTGTGTGATCTCTCTGGTGTCATTCTTCACAAGTCCAATCTAGAGCCTCTCATCTAGCCAAATCAGTTCTTATACTTTCCACTGACAAGGGCCAATAGCCCGAAACACCGTGTCTGCAAATTGAGATTCTTATTTGACTTTTATTCCAAGTCATATTGCAAGACTTGTTAAAGGGTCGATAGTGACTTGTAGGATTGCTGCTTCCAACAGGTGTGTCTATAGAGTTCAAGTCATCTTCCTCTCTGAAGAGGCAATTTGCATATGAAAAATTATTGGATCTTTTCCTGAAAATCGGTCTTTGGGGTCTCATCCTCCTCAAAAGCGTCTGTCCTATGTTTATGGAGGACTCTCAATTCTCCACAATAGCAGATGTTGAGGAAAAATTGGATCCAATAATTGTTCCTCCAGCAGTGGCGTATTCCCTTTTCCCTCTAGATTGTGGTTGAGTCAGGAGAAATCTCGAATTCAGCTTTTTGCTATTCATTTATTTAACGGCCTTTGGCAACGTTTTAAGCCATGGCGATCAATGAACGCTCTGCAGGAAGATCAATATTGTGCAAGCCTATATAGGTCCACCAGGATCTTCTCCGCCATTATCTTGATAGTATCAAGCGATTGGGTTGCTGGTCTTCCTCTTTGCCTTGCTTCCTCTGTTCTTCCGACCATGATGTCCTTCCTCAGTGATTGCTCTCCTCTTATCAAAAGTAGGTAAGTCGTAGCTTGGTGATCCTTGCTTCAAGAGACATGTCTGGCTTGATTTGTTCCAAAATTGATTTATTTGTTCTTCTTGCCATCCATGGTATTGATAACATCTTTCTCCAGCGCCACATTTCAAAGGCGTCAATTTGTCTTCTGTCTTGTTTCTTTATCGTCCGGCTTTCCCATCCATATGTTACCACAGAAAAGACCAAACTATGTACGGGCCGTGTCTTCGTCACCGGTGAAATGTTCCTCGATTTGAAGACCTTCTCCAGTGACTTTATTGTTGATTTGCTCCTAGCTGTTCTCCTATTGACTTTTTTTTTTGCTAACCTTATTAATAATAATAATAATAATAATAATAATAATAATAATAATCTTTATTTTTATATAGCGCTAACATATTACGCAGCGCTTTACAGGTTGCACACATCATCATCGCTGTCCCCGATGGGGCTCACAATCTAAATTCCCTATAAGTATGTCTTTGGAATGTGGGAGGAAACCGGAGTGCCCGGAGGAAACCCACGCAAACACGGAGAGAACATACAAACTCTTTGCAGATGTTGTCCAAGGTGGGATTAGAACCCAGGACTCCAGCGCTGCAAGGCTGCTGTGCTAACCACTGCGCCACCGTGCTGCCCTGCGCCACCGTGCTGCCCTATAAAAATATCCATAAAATTAAACATTGTTGGTTGCCTTTTTCCAATTCAGAGAGGATCCTGTCTTGTTGTAGGAGCTACATATACATATAAGTAGTTTGGGGTGGGAAATCCTGCTGACAGATTCACCTTTTAAAACCTCAAAAGATATATTTTTTTGTGATTATTACTTACCATATACAATCTTTATATTTTGTACATCACAATATCATTTAAAAAAAAAAAACACCTATCACTGCTGATTTTTATTTATTTTTTTAGTAGTTTTTTTTTTTTTTTGACGATTGGGTAGAACAATGAACAGTGTATATAAGATCGTGTTATCGGCCCGGGTACAATGTTTATTTTTCAGCTAGTGTTGACCTAGGTAAAAATTGCAGCATCTGATATTAATTTCAAGCAGCTCTCCAATTAGAGGCATGTTAGCCGTACAAGTCTTCATTTATAAAGCTGTGGGGTTTTTTTTCGGTACAGGAAGGTGGTTTTGGCAGTTTGCTGCAAACTGTACTCACAACACAAAGCCTTTACTGTGCCATTAACATTTGTAGTCAATTATATGTACAGGTCATCTATATGGGACGCTGTGCAGAGAAGCATAGACTTGTACTGACTCCTTTAGCACACGGCTAAGTACATTTTTGGGTTTTATTTGACTGCAGTTCCTGGCATGCATGGAACCTACTGGTATTTCATCCTGTCTTTTGGAGAACACCGGTCCTTTGACAAGCAATATACAAGTCAAAATGACTGTTTAGCATAGACGTAGATATCTTACCATCATGGTTATGTCTTTGTCTTGTTGTTATGGGGTTCATTTTGATATTGTAATAAGTACCGTATGTCTTTTTAAAGGGTTTGTGCAGGATTAGGATTTTTTGCCTTGTTGACTATACTTAGAAGAGAAAAACCTTAAGAGTTGGAGGCTTCCCTTTTAGTAGTCAACTCTTAAGCTCTGGTTCTGATCATTAATGGACCTCCGAGAAGTCTGATGTAAATAGAAGGTTAGTGACTATAGTTGACTACATTGACCTTGTGAGATGAACTAGAACTCACAAAGGTGCCAATTCATCAAAGTCTTTTTTTTTGGCAGAAAACTGATGTAAAAGCATTGAAAAGTCAGTTTTGTTGCGCAATGCATGAGTTGCAAAAATATCTAACGACTTTTGTTGGGGAGGAACCGGGGCAGGACAGGATGAGGCTACGCCAACCCGAACAATTCATGAAAAGTGCTGGCATTTTTCATGCCAGACATAAGTTTGGCTCCTTGTTCTCCAGCAAAATTGATGTAATATAAGCTTTACTAGTCTTACGGAATTGGCCACATAATCTGTGAACAACTTGGTCCAGAATTTAGGCAACACGGAGAATTTTGTCATTGGAAGGGGACGAAAAGGATCCAGCCTGTTGGATTTCCAATGTACAATTAATTTGTTTTCCGAGGAGATAAGCCATTGTCAGAAGAACCTGGCAGTGGATTTCTTATAGAGAACAGGAGTGTTGGCCAAGCATTCCTGTGTATGGTTGAGTCTGCCGAACAGTTTGGCTGACAGCCATCTAATGTGTATGGGTGCTGTAAGGCTGGCCATACACATCAAATAGCTACTTCTTATGACCCCCTCCATTACTGAGTTTGCAGAGTGGAGTAATCACCTACCAGACAACTTTGGGGCAGCTTGTTTTCCCAGAGAACAGAGCGATGGAGTATGTTAACCTTACACTGCTTGATCCTTCTCACCCTTGACACTTGCCATCAAGGGGAATCGTGACACCCACATACACATTAGCTGGTCTGTTGGCCCTGACAAAATATGTAGGCAGAATATTTCAAGATCTATCTCATTTCATGTTGGCCATCGATTTGCAGATGCTTTGTTGACACTGATACCAGACACTTTGTCTCCCTCAAACCCTGAAATGTGATCTTACATATTAGACTTATAAGATAATTGGAAGATCCCAATGATATTGATGGTTTGGCCCATTTGAGTAATGATGTAGAAATATTTGACATATGTCGAAGGAAGTCAACATGTCCAATAGACTGCTCTCACGAGAGGTAAACCAAAGGCTTTTTCCCCTCTCTAATGAAGCCATGTATGCCCAGATTAACTGAGCATGTATGTGTATGGGAATTCATCATATGTCGGCTGAAAACTATTGAAATTTCATGACAATCTTAAGAAAAAAAAACATCTTCCAAATTAGGACTATGGTAATTGGAAAACTGTTTTTGATGAATGATTCTTTTGTGGTTGATGTGTCAGCCCAGTCCTTGTCAAGCTTATCAGATCCTAGAATATTCTGAAACACAATCTGATACTTACTTTTTTTTTTAACTTTGCAAATGTAGATTATTCCATTTTTTTTTATGAAGATGACTTGGTCTGATCCTTTTATGAAGTAGAACTTTCAACTCTTGCCTTTTTTGCGAATTCTTTGAAAAATCTTCAGGATCTGAAACCAGTCCCGGTCCAGCTTCCATATGTCATGTGTGAGTTGTTATGTTATGTTTGTCCTGGTGAGTGTAGCCCTCTTTGTAGCACTTGATAACTTTTTAGCCCTCCAAACATAACCCACTAGCCTTTATTTTTTGAAGCTCAGATTACATAAAACAACATTATGGAAGGTGCCGCTTGTACATGTGAGATTTTAGAAAAACAACGGTCTCTGTTTCATTGTGCTAAGGCCACAAATCTTTTCTTAATTAAAGTCTTAATTTTCTGTTTGTTTTTCCATTTATTTTTTAAGTGACCCCAAATTAATTTTACGGTTTTCTATTCTAGAAATCCGAGATATTGAGAATGTACTTGACCTTTTCTGCTAAAATGTCATTCTTCTGGAGGTCCTACTGCTTAGATCACGATAGTAAAAAAAATGAAGTGTAAAAAAATATTATGTTTTCTTTAGAAATGTTTTCCCTTGAATGGCAGTGTCCCCCTAGTCAGTCTTTGAAGGCCAACAAACAAGATTCTTGAATTATTTATTTTGTAATAGACAATTGCTCTAGACTTACAAGTAATGCAGTGTTATGCCTAGTGCGCGATCCGCGCAGGCCGTACATGACACATGGATTCAATGTTTTATGCTCCGCCCCCGCAGAGCCTGCACTAGACATTACATAGCTTATCAATTTTGAATACAGCATTTCTTTAAGTGATGAACGGCTCTTGCACAACTTCTGACCGACTTTTCCGAGTCCTTTTCCATCATGTCAAAATTTTCTATTGGAGGGAATGCAAACAAATGATGTCGATCAAAAAGATTTCTGAAACAAATCTAGAAATAATGTACCAGAACTCGTTGTTCATTTATAATATTGGTGTTTTTTGTATCATCAGATCCCAAAAACACTGTAAATTTTACATATGGATCAGCTAGGCGAGTATAGCCGGTGGGGATCGGAAAGTCACATAAAAAACGTTTGCCCTGTGGTCACATTATTGGTCCGGGATATTTTTCTCCAAAACTGTAGGTGATCCTCTCAGAAGAAAGTAGTAAATTCCCAAAAGATAGGTTTACCTTCTGTTCCATCTTGGACTCCTAATCTGTTTTTAGCTAGATGTACACCATCCTAAGAAGGGCAGAATGTGGCTTGTGAAGGCTTTTTTGTAGAACACAATAAAAAAATGATGGTAAGAAAGGTTGTAAATCTGCTATTTTATGTGAATACCTCTTGAATTTCCCAGCACTGGATATATGTGGAATCATAGGGTCAAGAATTTTTTGGACACCCTTTATTTAGCCTTTTCTAATCTCTTAGAGTTGTTTCACTACTTAGAGCTTTTCTTTCTTGTCACTTGTTCACTGTTCAGAAGATTTATTTTTTTTCATCCTTTTTTTTTATTTTGACTCCTTATCTTGAACTTTTGGCTTCATTTGTAGATATTTGAGAAGGTATCAAAACCCCCCAAAATGCTCTGGCTTGCCAACGATGTGGGAGTTCTATCGGAGCCTCGAACTAGTTAATGAGATACGTGATGACAAGGAACTCCCGGCCATATCAGGTTTTTTTGCAGACGCTGTGTTCTTTTATTTTTAAAAGCGCTGATTGGGATGATCAGACACATTCTCATGCTTCTTACATGACCTTCCTCCTTCTTTTTGAAGTCAGAGTTTAATAAGCTTGGGGTGTGAAGAGTCTTGAGGTAGCCAGTAAAAGGATCTGCCATTGTTTCATCATTGCCATTATAAGCCTCCCGGAATGACTTGGCTCTTAGAGCGTAGACCCGGCATTTACACTTCGAGAAAGGAAACTCTATGTCAGAGGATCTCAACTCAAATTATGGTGGTGAATCAGCTCTACCACCCAAGGTTCAGGACTTTATTAGTGATGTGCCTCCTGTTTATAGATTTACTATATTAGCCTTCACATAAATTAGATTTTTTTTAGATTTATTGGAGCAGTGGAAGCTTCGTGAAGCCATTATCCGGTTGTATAAAAGATTTGTCTAGAAAAAACGTTATCAGGACGTCATCGTGCTGGCTTTAGAGTAAATTTGCAATAGGACCTTCTTACTATTGCTGGTTCGTGCCCCCAAACTTTTTTTTTTTTTTAGCCCATTCCTTGTAGGAACCATTAGGGTCATGATCCCAAGGCCATTTCAACATTTTTAATTATTTCCAGACGCCAAGACTGACTACTGGATGACTGATCCAACCGAGTCACCTGCTGACTACTGTGTTGGTCACTAAGCACCAGGTCAGATTATTTTAGGTATTTCCTTCATTAAAGTGTCTCAAGCCTTCTCTAATGAATATACACATAAAATGATTTTTTTCTTTCATTTTAAAGAGATTGTCCAGAATTAGAAAAAAACATGGCTGCTTTCTTCCAAAAACAGCGCCACTATTGTCCACAGGTTGTGTGCGGTATTGCAGTTCGGTTCCATTCACTTCGCTGCAGCTGATTTGCTGCATGCAGCCTATGGGCAGTTGTGTGACACCATGCTGTAATGATGACGCTGCACTGGGCCTATGAATCAAAAGACATCCCAACAGGTTGGAGGAGGTTACCAGATGGATTACCAATATGGCCTATAAACAAGGGTTTTGCAAATATTTTTGCTGAACTGTAAAAATTTACTAAAGAAAATACATACTCGGCCTCCTTTCCTAAGCTGCTTCTGGAGGTTCCCAGATGGTCTCCATGTTTCGTCTTCTAGAAGACACGCCACGACTTGTGACCAATGCACCATTATTGTGGCAGTTGATTGTCTGCAGCAGTCACATCTTATTACCGAGAAAAGTGGAAGCTAGGAAACTAGTGGTGGGGTGGGATGTGGGAACTGTAAGTGAAAATATATTTTTGTCTACCATTTCCACTACCTCCTTACCACTCCAGGACCCCCCCTCTAGTTCTGTAGCTTCCTCTTCTGGTGGGACTGAGACGTGACTACTGCAGACAGTGAGCAAAAGGGATTTCAGGGCCCAGATCTAGCGGCCGCATCGGTTGTCTATGGCTGTCGGACCAGAGCCCTGCAAATCTCCTTCTACTTGCGATATTCCTAGCACCTCGTCTGATTACTATCCTACCGTGACATCCTGCAACATAATAAAGGTCTCTAATAATATATATATATATCTCTATATAATTTTTTAATTCTACCATGGGTCCTTCGTGGTGTACAAAAATAAATATGATAAATAAAAAAAAATGTATTATTGTGTGTGTATGCATGTGTGTATGTATATGTATGTATGTATGTATGTGTATATATATATATATATATATATATATGTGTATATGTATGTATATGTATGTATGTATATGTATATATATGTATATATATGTGTATATATGTGTATATATGTGTATATATATATGTATATATATATATATGTATATATATATATATGTATATATATATGTATATATATATATGTATATATGTATATATATATGTATATATATATGTATATGTAATTTTATTTTCTTATTTGCACCACAAAGGACCCATATTAGAATTAAAAAATTATATACAACTAGATGGTGGCCCGATTCTAACGCATCGGGTATTCTAGAATATACATGTCCACATAGTATATTGCCCAGTGACGTAGTGTATTGCCCAGTGACGTAGTATATTGCCCAGTTACGTAGTATATTGCCCAGTGACGTAGTATATTGCACAGCGACGTAGTATACAGCACAGAACCATGTAGTATATTGCCCAGTGACCTAGTATATAGCACAGAGCCACAAATATATTGCCCAGTCACGTAGTATATTGCCCAGTGACGTAGTATATTGCCCAGCCACGTAGTATATTGCCCAGCCACGTGTGTCACAGGTTAAAAAATAAACATATACTCACCTTCCGAGGGCCCCTTGTAGTTCTGTCGCCTGTGTTCGGTTCAGGCGGCAGCTTCCGGTCCGAGGGTGTGATGACGTCGCAGTCACATGACCGTGACATCACGGCAGGTCCTTCTCGCGCAGGGCCTGCGATGACGTCGCGGTCACATGACTGTGACGTAATGGCAGGTCCTTCTCGCGCAGGCGTGCAGGGCCTGTGATGACGTCGCGGTCACATGACCGTGACGTCATGGCAGGTCCTTTTCGCACACCAACCTTAGCACCGGAACCTGCCGCTTGCATGGACCGGTCACCGGAGCGTCGGAAAGGCAGCGGAAGGTGAGTATATAATGATTTTTTTTTTTTTATTATTATTTTTAACATTAGATGTTTTTACTATTGAGGCTGCATACGCAGCACCAATAGTAAAAACTTGGTCACACAGGGTTAATAGCGGTGGTAACGGAGTGAGTTACCCGCGGCATAACGCGGTCCATTACCGCTGGCATTAACCCTGTGTGAGCCGTGACTGTGGGGAGTATGGAGCGGGCGCCGGGCACTGACTGCAGGGGAGTAGGGAGGGACTAATCGGACTGTGCCCGTCGCTGATTGGTCGCGGCAGCCATGACAGGCAGCTGGCGAGACCAATCAGCGAATGAATAACCGTTACGGAAGTTGCCGACAGAAAGACGGAAGTACCCCTTAGACAATTATATATATATAGATATGTATGATATGTATTATATTTAATGTATTAGAATATATAATTTTAATATTATATTAAATTTTTTACATTAACACCTTTTTTTAAAATTATACGCATTAAATATGAATCCAGGACACACACTAATTGCCTGTACAATTCCGGATATTCCCAACATTTAACGCGCAATCATTAATTATTAAATATTCAATGTTATTGAACCTCTAGTACAAATGATATTTTGTATTGATTTTTCTTCTTTTTTATTTCTCCTTTAATTCCTTTTCATGTACTTTTCTCTCCCAGTTTTCTTTTATTCGCGGCACATTTTCTCTCTATATGTGGAGGATCGTCTGATCCATTATTCGTAGCGGCTTTCGCCATGTTGGCTTTTGTCCTGTTTATTTGATATACCTGAACACCTGGTGCACGGTGAAGTCCTAGCAAGTTTGCACACCTCCAGGTTCCTCTCTCCAGCGTCCCAGCGTCTTTCATCTTCCAGAGCTTTTGTTCCTTATTTCCTTTACCCCTAAAAAGGATATTTTCAACAAGGCGTATTAATCCCCTATGGCTGGCCCCATGAGTGGTAGTCTGGAAATGAAAACCCTACCTTGCTAAAATAACATGATTGCCGGGCTCTCCTATCCATCTGCATTCCCTGACTTAAGTATTCATTGCAAATCTCCCATGGTTTTAAAACTCCTTCCTTTGTTTTGTTCTGCTCTAAAGGCTTGATTGAAAGTGACTGTGGCAGCAGTAATGCCTGGCTGACTCTGCAGAAAACAAGCCCCGGCCTCATTTGCACACTGGAGTTGAAAGAAGCTTCCATTATCTGTGCTCATGGCGGCCAACGAAATCATCCATATTGTGTCAGTACAGAGATTCCCATTCTAAGGATAACTCAGGTGAAATTCTTCTCGACTCTGAGACTAATGTTGTTCCTGCAACTGAAAGGCTTGTGCAAATATTATCCATTACCCGTGTCTCTGGGATGGAGCGTGAATGCGAAATAGCAGAGTCTTTAGTTTCAGGAGTCACAATTGAGTAATGACGGAATTTTCTTTGTAAAGCAGACTTGGTTCATGGAGTGTTTGCTGATATTCCCCGTTCCTGTCTGAAGAGTCTGCCATATATCACTCAATCTGTTTTCTATCTTGAATTGCCTACTCTGGTACATCACCCTCCTGTTTAACCCCTCTCACTTTCCTCAACACTTTTTAACAGCTACGAAGAAAGTAGTAGAGTTTTGTGTAAATCTGTCTATCTTATCTATCTACCATATATATCTGTAATGAAAACTACATCTATAACAAAAACTACATCTACAGAATGGGAAGAAAAGAACTGAGCAACAGCACGTGTGAAAGACTTGGGTATACTAAGAGACTCTGTAATGAAAACTACATCTATAAAAAAAACTACATCTACAGAATGGGAAGAAAAGAACTGAGCAACAGCACGTGTGAAAAAGACTTGGGTATACTAAGAGATCACAGGCTGCACATGAGTCAACAGCGTGATGCAGTAGCAAAAAAGGCAAACACAGTTCTGGGATCTATTAAGGCTGGGTTCACATTGCGTTAATGATGTCCGTTAGACGGACTACGTTACACCGCGGCATAAACGCGGTGTAACGTAGTCCGTTGCGGCCTCCAATGACTGCAATGTCGGACGCATCGCTAGCGCACGCCCACAATGGGCGTGCGCTAGGGATGTGCCGTCATTGAGTGACGGACCCTGAGACGCGGGCTGCAGCGTTTCCGGGTCCGTCACTGCTAGCGCAGAGTGAACCTAGCCTAAGAGAAGCATACAGTCTAGATCATGTGAAGTCATTGTCCTCTACTCCTCTTTGGTCAGACCTCATCTGGAATACTGTGTCCAGTTCTGGACATCACATTTTAAAAAAAGACATTGAAAAACTAGAGCAGTTCAGAGAAGAGCTACCTGGATGGTGAGCGGACTGCAAAGTATGTCCTACAAGGAGTGGTTGAAGGATCTGGGAATGTTTAGGTGGCAAAAAAGAAGGCTTAGAGGAAACTTAATAGTTGTCTGCAAATATCTGAAGGGCTGTCACGGTGTAGAAGGATCATCCTTATTCTCATTTATACATGGAGACACGAGAAGCAATGGGATGAAACTGAAAGGGAGAAGATACAGATTAGATATTAGAAGAAACTTATTGACAGTGAGGGTGATCAATGAATGGAACAGGCTGCCCCGAGAGGTGGTGAGTTCTCCTTCAATGGAAGTCTTCAAACAGCGGCTGGACAGACATCTGTCTGAGATGATTTAGTGACTCCTGCATTGAGCAGGGGGTTGGACATGATAACCCTGGAGGTCCCATCCAACTCTAATATTATATCTATTTATCTAATAGCTTTCATTCTGTTTTTTTCATCTGACATCATCCATAATTCTGACAGTGGCCGCTTGGATAATATGAACCGATCATCTTTCTTTTCCTCCGTAGTTCCTTTGTATTGCCATTTGGCACTGTGTAGAACCACATGCATGTACGTAAAGAATAAGTAATTAATGGAACGAGCTGAGGACTTTCCGTCTGCATAGATTACACAACTTATGGTTGTTTTGAGTTTACAGAGACGTTTTATGTCTGGATTAAGCCTTTTCAGTGCTGACAATAACCGTCCATGAAAAAATCAATCTGACCATGAAATTCCTTTATCTCGCATATTATATGTAAGACATTTTTTTTTTCTGCACACTGCTCCACGCGGCTGCATATTTCTAGAAGCATTGACTTAGCTGGTGTCATTCCTCAGCTGCAGTCTATGTGCCTGTCTTTCTGTCTTCCCTGGGCAGCACTCTCCTGCCGAGAGACAGACAGGTTTAATCTCCCCGGTTTCACCAGCTGGAGAACTCCCAGTAGGTTCCTCTTCCAGCCGGAGCCCATTGGGTCACCTGTGCCCTCTCATCGATAAAACTTTGAAGCCCGAGACATCACACAGTCTTGGCATGAGTTTCATCATCTATTGAAGACGGTCTCGTTTCATGAACCTGTGTCTGGAAAAAGTCTACGGCATAGGGAGAATGAGCTGCCTCCTAAATGAATTATGCACATTCATACATCTTGAAAGGCCCTTATTATCGCAGCGAGGGGTCTCCTTTTAATCGACTGCCAAAGCGTGGCTTGAATTTATATTTAGTGTGCTGTATACAGTATGTGTTCCCTTGTAATTCCTTTCTAAATAGAAAATATAATTGAAAGTGTAAATTTAAAGAGGTTCTCCGCTAGCCTCTGGACAATAAAATTACCAGAAAGTGTCCCCTTGTTTGCAACTCCCTGTGATCAGCTTTAATCCATTAGTAAATTTAGCAGTAAGTATTCAGTTTCCCTACAGCACCACCGCAGGGAAAAAGAAGTATTACCCAACGCCCAACCAGATCGATAGGGTGTCTGTGTAATGTGGGACAGGACAGGTCCACCAGCGAGAGAGACACGCTATGTAATCATTCTTTACTCTGGCTAAAGAAATGAGGATCCAAGTCAGATGACTTACCCCAATTAAGTCAGAATTATCTAACTGGGGGTGTAAAGTAAACCTTAAATTGAAGGTTAGCCTGATGATGTAACCCGAGTGTTTCCTAAACTAGTCCTCGAGGAATTCCATCACCTCACGTCTTAAGGATTTCCTGTATAGCTATACATGTGCTAATTATTAATGTAGTGAAATTACTGATCAAATCACCCGGCTGGATAGAAAAAAAAACTGATTTAGAAAGTTGTAGACAGTTTATACCCTTTTGGTCTAATACTAGGTTATCTTCATAGAAAGGATAGATAAGTAGTTGTTAGACATCTCTGACACCACTTATCTCAAAAGAGGACTTCAAATAGAGGCCCCTTTTTACGGCAAGTGGTGGCTCTTTCCCGCTTCTTTATTGATGTTGTAGCAAAGATGGAGTAAAGCCCCCATATACATTAGATGGCTGTTGGCTGAATGAGGGTTTGGTGGACAACCATCTCAGCTGTCTCTTCCTTCTATCGCCCAACCAAGTTCTCCTGTGTTCTCTGAGAGTGCAGTTACTCCGACATATTGGATCCCTAATTTTCCCTGACAATTATTTGTTTGGAGCACCAATTCACATTTAGACTGTCGTCTGAGCCCGTTAATATCAGAGGGTTCAACCAACATTATTCTAATGTGTTTGGGGGAATTTAATAACGGTAGTCTTGTGACACTCTAAATTCAGGTCAGTAGTCTGACCTTCATTGTCGTCATTTAGGTCCATATGCAAACTGTGAAATACAGCTTCCTGATCCCAGTCCAAGGCCTGTTTCACACGTCTGGTGTTCATGGTTCAAGTATATCCCTAGATGTTCAAGTTGGCTTCTGGTTTTCTGACCCGAATTTAAGAGCCTCCGACTGTTGAGATTGAGTTCAGGTCAGGACACCCATAGCTTGTCCTTACATCGTGATTCATACTTGGACCATGAATGTCAGACCATGAATTGTGTTGTTGTGTTTTCCCCAAATTTCCAGTTTTTACCAGGCTGAAGAGAGACAGTTTTGTTTTGCTTCACTTCTCATAGGAACTCCTTGAACTGCATGGAAATAATATATCACTTTGCATCTTCAATTTGTCCTTGTGTCTCTTCCACTCCCTTCCCCCCACCTCTACACTTTCCATTCATTGAGATAAGAAACCTAGTGAAAGACAGTGCAAAGCACCATGTCCATTCACTTACTCTACTGAGTGGGAAATTTGATATAGTGCAGTGAGTGAGTGGTTCCACAGACATGAACCATTGTGGAAAGGATGCAAGAGCTGGTCTTCAGTATCCTGTGAATCACCGGGCTGGTGCAGGTTATGCTTCTGCTTTCAGCTTTTAGTATGATACCATCTTAATGGAAGTCTTGCTGGTGTTATCATTCCCTGTCTGAAAAAAAAAAAACAATCTGGTGTTTTGTATTTTAGAAGGGAATATATAGATTTCTGGATATAGGATCCTTAAGGCCCCGTCTCACTTAGCGACGCTAAAGCGATCCCGACAACGCTACGACCTGTCAGGGATCGTTGCTGCGTCGCTATGTGGTCGCTGGTGAGATGTCCAACAGTGAGATCTTCCCAACGACGTTGTGTCGTGTCGTTGGTCGTTGTGACCCTGTCACATGGCAGCTATTATGACGATTCAGACCTCGATGAGGGACGTCCTGTGTGAACGAGGTCGTTGGTAAGGTGTCAAACACAGCGATGTGTGCTACCCAGCGGGACCTCAACGATCAAAAAAAGGTCCAGGCCATTCCGACACGACCAGCGATCTCGCAGCAGGGGCCTGATCGCTGGTACGTGTCACACATAGCGAGATCGCTACTGAGGTCGCTGTTGCGTCACAAAACTTGTGACTCAGCACTGATCTCGCTAGCGACCTCGCTTAGTGTGACGGGGGCTTTAGTGTGTGCCTGGTCTTGACAAAAAAATGAGCAAGAGCTTGGGTCATCAAATGGATAGTCTTCTAATGAATATCCGGAGGACTGTTGACCCAATATTGAACTTATGGTGTCATCAATTGGTTTGTCAAAAAAAAATCTGGATCATTGAATTTGAAAAACTAATTAACCTTTTTGGCAGGTCACACTCCGTCAACTTTCTGTTATGTCCCCCTGAAAGCCCCTATGGATGTTTTGGGGTAATGCTGCATTCCAGGAGAAACCAGGAGGCTTCTGAAGCACCTCGGAGATTTGTCAACTCATCTAGGAGTCTGGGAAGGTTTTTTTTTCGGAAACCTTCCATACATTTCAGGAAAGTTTTCAAGTATGCCCTGAACAACAGCATTCACGTAGTAAGTGGCACTACTGTGTTTGCGCACTACTAGGCATTCCCTGATATGACTCCAGGAGAGTATCTAGTGGGTAGGTATCGCACTCGTCCCATATCTATTTTTCATTATAAAGTACTTTTCAACTTAATTGAGGATCTTTGGATCTAAGACTAGTTTTTCTTGTTCAGAATTTTATTTTGCACCTGACTTTTACTAAAGTTGGAAGAGCTGCACCTGGTCCACAGGCCAATGGTTGGTTTGACCCAGGTCTATTGTTATACGTTTTCTATTGTTTCAATTGTTCTCTTCAGTCATTTCATAAGGAGAAACGTTTCAGCCTGTTCCAATCTCTGTGACTTGCTCCGTATCTAATTTTTCAGCGCCCTGTGAAATTTTCCTGTTCTCCTGAGACACAAGTGTCTCGTGCTTTGTCATTAGATAACAGTGCTTTCCCCGACACAAGCAAGGTCACTAGACATGTCAGACACACAGACTACAAAAAATCATTCTGTGCACAGATTACCGGGCCTCAGCTGACATCCTCTGACTTCTCTCCAGATTATTTCCCAGTATCAGGACATTTTAATGGGAGATTAAGTTAAATAAAGACCAATTGCTTGCATAACTACATACTTAGGTCAACTATGAGTGACCATGATTTTTTTTTTCGTCATTTATTCTATTGACATACATATGGTTATCATATTCCACAGCGCTTTACAGACATAATCACTGTCCCCATAGGGCTCACAATCTAGATTAGCTATCACTGTGTCTTTTGAGCGTGGGAGGAAACTGGAGAACCTGGAGGAAACCTAAGCAAAAACGGGAAGAACATAAAAGTTCCTTGCAGATGTCTTGGGTGGGATTTGTACCCAGAACCACAATGCCAACAACTAAGCCACCGTGCTGACCATATCTTAGCTTGTAATAGTATATCATTCCATGTGTACTTACTTTGAGTATGTGACGATGAAATTCTTTGTCATGGGACCAATTTTTGAAAAATATAGTACTAAGTGGCAGCAGAGATAACATGGTGCAACCTCTGGTCATTTGCTTAGAGTAAAATATTGAAAGAGTGGTGGAAGTCGAATGGACAAGAACCTTTGGTTACAATCTTTAGGATTGCTTGAACCCCTAAACTACATGACTTTGACTTGCCTAGGGTATTATGTTTTCCAAACTTCAAAGTTATCCATACTTTCATGGCTGTATAGTCGAGAAGCCAAGGTTCTGACTCTACCACCTCTATTTTTCTGTGCTCGCGACTCCTTCATAAATGGCCAATAGTTAGTAATTACAAATACCTACTAGAAAATGGATTTGTGTCACTTCCACGCATCTGTGTGTCACTGTCCGTGATGTAGAGACTTTCTGTGAGTCTCCTGACCCGTACTTGGCATAGACAAACAGTATATGAGGTTATCAAATTCAGATCAGCATACTCTTGGATAGTCCATGACCACGGAGGTGTAGATGCGTGGACGCGACTGATAGAACTAGCTCCGACACCATAACTCCAACTTCGCAGCCCTGTATGACTGACCATAGACTTCATTATTTCATCCACCCCAATACTTAATTATTCCTTCCATGACATAGTTCATCAAGAAGTGGATAAAGTGTTAAATTTTGGTTGCACGACTGCTTGGTAAAGGTTTCGAAATGCTCCCATTAGATTCTTTGTAAATAGAAGTTAATGCCGCCAAGCTCCCAAGAGTCGGGTAAGTGTTCCAACCTGAAATAAAGGAAGCAAAAGAGGGGGAGGCAAACTATTCAGATCTTAGTCGGCCATATCCTTTTTTTTCTTTCTTGCAAGACCTAAGTAGGAGCCAAGTTCTGGACAGTACCGTTTAGTGGCCTGCAGTGTACAATAGCCACATAAAAGACTGTAAAGGGGGGAGAAACTCTCTCTAGAGGTAATTCCGTTTTTTTGAATAGCGTGATACCTGAATTATTGGCTTTAAAAAGAGCTTTTTTTCAATCAAGCAGATAAATGGATACTTAATGGATGCTTGGGGGGGCAGAAAATTGGCAGTCGAGACACAGAAGGTCCTTGTTTGACTTTTAACTACCGAGCCAAAGCCCCTGACCTTGTGTGATTGTCGGTAAAAGAAGCTGCTTAGTAAGATTGAACTGGCTGCTCGCTTCTCTCGGAGGTGGGAATCGGTGTGTAATGACAGGTACAACAGGGTTGCGATGACAGATTCATTCAAACAATATTCGGAGACTGAATATGGCCTTTAGATCGTCAGCGAGCATTTGGCAGCCCCCACTTGCGACATAGAGGGGAAGAAAAGGGGGAATAAGGAATTCGGCGGGGTCTGTGCCAGCGCTGACGTAAGGCAGGTGACTCAGGTTGATTTATTGCCACAAGTGAATACTTTGACACAAAGCAAAATGTTGTGTATTCACTGTTATTTCCTAAGCTGTGCCGCCATGTCGCTGCCGTGCTTAATTGCCTTCTGTTCAGGGCCACTTACCAACTGGAGGGATGCGATTAAAATTTATAAAAAAAACAACAACATTATTTAAGTCATTTTCTTCTTTGTCTAACCAGGTGTGTTTTGCCTGCACTGGGTTCCATTATAGTAAAAAAAAAAATATATAGTCTAGGCCCTGTTTTTAGGATAAAAGAAATACTCGGCACGGTATTAAAGGAGCTATATTAGACTGTAAAAAAATCTTCGTCACTTTTGTCTATATCCTTTGTCTGGTATAGCTCATTAATCAAATTTAACAGAAGGAGGGAGAGATGGAGGCACAGATGGTGCTGCTTTCTGTTAAGGGTTTCATCTCACCCCAATGTTTGGATTCACAGCTACAGTGCACAATACTGCTGAGTGATGGATTCCAAGCTGCTGCTTCTAACTATAGGTTCACACTATAAAAATCGAGTTTCACCCAGAAAGCGTAGAAGATATTTTTCTCATTTGTCATCCAGATACAATTCGTATTTATCCCATGGCGCTTTACATGTGAGGAGGGGTATACATAATAAAAACAAGTACAATATTCTTAAACAATACAAGTCATAACTGGTACAGGAGGAGAGAGGACCCTGCCCGTGAGGGCTCACAATCTACAAGGGATGGGTGAGAATACAATAGGTGAGGGTAGAGCTGGTCGTGCAGTGGTTTGGTTGATCGGTGGTTACTGCAGGTTGGAGCCTTGCCGGAAGAGGTAGGTCTTCAGGTTCTCTTTGAAGGTTTTGATGGTAGGCGAGAGTCTGATGTGTTGTGGTAGAGGGTTCCAGAGTAGGGGTGATACGCGAGAGAAATCTTGTATGCGATTGTGGGAAGAGAAGAGGGGAGTAGAGAAGGAGATCTTGTGAGGATCGGAGGTTGCGTGTAGGTAAGTACCGGGAGACGAGGTCACAGATGTATGGAGGAGACAGGTTGTGGATGGCTTTGTATGCCATGGTTAGGCTTTTGTACTGGAGTCTCTGGGCAATGGGGAGCCAGTGAAGGGATTGACAGAGAGGAGAGGCCGGGGAATAGCGGGGGGGGGGGGGGACAGGTGGATTAGTCGGGCGGCAGCAGAGTTTAGAATAGATTGGAGGGGTGCGAGAGTGTGTGAGAAGGGAGGCCACAGAGCAGGAGGTTGCAGTAGTCGAAGCGGGAGATGATGAGGACATGGACTAGGGTTTTTGCAGATTCTTGGTTTAGGAATGTACGGATCCATGAAATATTTTTGAGTTGAAGGAGGCAGGAAGTGGAAAGGTCTTGGATATGTGGTTTGAAGGAGAGATCAGTGTCTAGGGAGAGTGGGCAGCCGTTAACTGTAATGGATAGGTTCGTTGGGGGGGGGTCGCATGAGATGGGGGAAAGACAATGAATTCTGTTTTATCCATGTTAAGTTTTAGAAATCTAGTGGAGAAGAAGGATGAAATAGCGGACAGACATTGAGGGATTCTGGTTAGTAAGGTGGTGATATCTGGTCCAGAGATGTAGATCTGTGTGTCATCAGAATTGCAATGTATTTGTAAAAAAAATGTATGCTATATGGTGGATTCATATACCATTTGATTTTTTTTTCTGCACACATATGGGGAAGTCTCATACAGCACATAGAAGAAACCGGTGTATGCTGTGAATTTTTCACAAACGGATTTGGTCCATGAAACAAAAACAAAAGCGCTCTGCACTGCTCTATTGAATAATGCTGGTCTGAGTGCCGTTCATTAGAGATAAAGGGAGCAAGTAGCTCTCCTGTCTGTATGGGAGCCATTATAGCAGCTTGTCTCTCCCCAGTAGCTCAGAGACAATTACAAATTGTTTATGGAAAGTTATCTGGATTGACAGGTTGTCACCTCCTATAATGAAGCAATATCAAAGCTTTTCCCATAATGGAACAGCTAAGAAAATGGTGGTTGGAAATGATGTATCATAGGATCTTAAAAATATTTATTCTGTATTAATTTATATATAACTTGAGTTGTAATGAGTGCACATTTTGATGTTTTGGTAGTGGGAAATGATGGACACCTAAATTCTTATTTTCCCACTTACAAAGTATTGTTTAATTAATAGATCTTGGAATGAAAAAAAAATTCCACAATTGAATGCGTTAAAAAAAAAAAAAAAAAGAAAAAAGAAATGTTCCTGGGCTGAGATAATCTTGTAAACGTGTCCCTGCTACTGTGTAATGGCTGTGTCTGACCATACAGGATCATGTTCTGATCATACCACAGCTCCTGGGCAGGAGGGGATGCAAAAGAGAGTATACAGACATTACAGAGCGAGATCGCAAATTATTCGTTTTGTGAAGCAAAACATTTTGCTGCCTGTTTTTAAGCAATATTTTACCTAAAAGAGAGAATTATTTGTGATCCCCTGCTGTCTTGTCTGTAGACTCTTTTTTTTTTTTTTTTTGTTTCCTCTCCTGCTCAGGAACATCTCAGCACAGGAACATTTTTTATAAACACAACCAATTGTGGAATTTAATATTATTCAAAGATCTGTTGATTAAAATGTTAATTAAAATTAACGTTGTTCATGGGAAAACCTGTTTAAGGACTTGTTTTGGTGAGAAGCAATATATTGTATACTGATGACTGTTAGGGATTTGCTTTACAGCTCCTAGGCAGCCAAGTTGAAGTATGACATCTTCTTAATTGATGTAGTTGTCCTTCACTGACTTGCTAGCGTGAGATCCAGGAAAATCACTGTAGCCACTAGAGAAGGCTCCCACTATAATGAGAGAATAACGTCAACATGTGGGATGCTATCCCCTTCACATTACTGCACAGTAATGAGGGACTGTGATTGAGCAAGACCTTCAGGGTCACAGCTCAGTTCCTAGGAGGTCTTCCTGTGGAGGAGTCAAGAGGAACCCAGCTGTGGAAACAGTGCAGTCTGGGGTCTTTATCTTCTGCAACACATTCAATTGGTTGGCTTTTTTCTTACATGTTTTTACATGGTTGATAGCTGTATACAAACCCATTAATCACAGTATACTCCCAACACTCCTACGTCATGTGAAAAGTGAGGAGTCCTTCCCGGTCACTTGGTGTAAGAAAGCGTGGTTTTTACTGTTTAGATTTTTTTCCCACTGCTCAGTCCTGTATGCAGGTGGTAACACCATCTCAAAATGGTGAATGGTCTTTTAACAAGCTACAGTCACATCCCTCTACAAAAGCACCATCACCATCCTAAAGTATTCCCCTCATCTTCTGTAGTCATAGGTCTGTTCACTGGTGCCACCACCATCTCAAAGTGGCCTCTTCAACAGCCTTTAGCCACAGTCCCATACTTTTGTTTCACCACCAACTCCGAGATATCTCCTCAACAATTTGTAGCCACAATCCTGTATTTGGGTTTCACCCCCATGTCAGAGATACCTCATCAACCACCTGTAGCCATAGTCCTGTACTTAAATTTCACCACAATCTCACAGATACTTTCTCAACAATCCGTAATGACAGTCCCGTACTTAAAATTCACCCCAATCTGAAAAATACCTCCTCAACCACCTTTAGCCACAGTCCAATGCTTAGGTTGCACCACTGTCTCAGAGAGATTTCCTCAACCACCTGTAGCCAAAGTTTAATACTTTAAGTGCCACAACCATCTCGGAGTTATCTCCTCAACCATTTTTTGCCACAGTCCAGTACTTAGGTGTCACCACCGCCTCAGAGATATTTCCTCAATCATCTGTAGCCATTTTCCAATTTATAAGTTCCAGCACCATGTCAGAGATAACTCGTCAACCATGTTCATCTAAAGTCAAGTACTTAGGTGCCACCACCATCTCAGATATCTCCTTAACCACCTGTAATTACGTTCCACAGAAGACCCCTACTTAACCATCTAAAGAAGACAGACATACATTAACGAGTTAGTGATTCGTCTTGATCCCTTCAGTTCATGTAATTTAAGATGATCTCCAAGCAGGTTCTTCTCTTCCAGACAGAAATGACTAAACAATTCACTTTGAGCATCTGACTTTGTGTTCTGGGATGTGCAAAGTTGACTTTTGGTCATGCTTGTACATGTGAGTTTTACATGATACATGTTCAGGAATGAGGGGCCATCGCATGTCATTCAGCCAGGTCTGCGTAATTGGATGGACCTATTTTGTAGTACATAGGGATATACTATTCTTTCTTTTTGTACTTGTCACTCTGTACTTTTCTCTCTGTTTTCGCAGCTGAGGTATGACCACCCTCATACCGATGGAAGAGGGTCATAATTGCTGAATTCTTAGCTGTGTTTCACACCTGTTCACACCAGCTGCCCTGTCTCTTCACTTCAGGAACATAAACAAAATCTACGGAAAGCTTATGTAAAAAATTCCACAAATGCTAAAAGAAATGGTAAAGACATTGATTGAGGCTGTGATCAAAAGTTGATGATGTTGTTGATTGCCATCATAAATTGTTGATTCTATGGTCTATTAGATAAATATATTGGGTCCAATCATTTATTGGTGCGGTGGTCATATATACGCTGGTAATGAGGGCCAATATGAGGATTAAGGAGCACCTTAAAGATCACCTCTGAGTAGATATGGAATGTATTTTACTTAACCAGCTTTTTTTTAACATTTTCTTTTGAAGGGGAAACTTTTTAGCTTTTTGTTTGGACCAGGGCTGTATAGTCTGAGTCGGTGTCCATTTTGGTGGAGTTGGTAAAAAGTGGACCGACTCTGATTTCTAAACTATATAATAAATTGGGTACAGTAGTTCACTGCAGTCTGTGCTGTACATTTTTTCATAAATGTTTGTTCTGTTCCTGATCTAAGCATCTCGGCTTTTAGTTGAGGTGAATGCACTTTATGTACATGCTCAGTAGTGACCAGTGTTGTGGAGTTGGAGTCAGGGAAATTGAGAAGTCGGATGTTTGGCTTACCGACTCCACAGCCCTGGTTAGGACAATGGACTGACCAGGCTTGGAAAGAAACTCCTCTTACTCCTGTTTGCATTAGTTGGTAAAACTAAAAATTTGAAGAAATCTAGAGGAAAGTTAAAATTCATTTTGAAGAGATGGAAATTTGCAATCCAGTTTTTCGTTTTAATTAATTTCGTTATCGAAACTTCTACAGATATTTTGATATCGTTAGTTTTGGGCTGTGCCTATTAAAGTGTTACAATGCCATAACACAGAGAGTGGAGTGTAGCTACCAAATTTTTCAGATTCCACCAGCCTTAGCTGGCCCTGTGTAATCTCCGACTCCTTTCGATATCGCTTTCCCGGCTTGTGAACTGTGAGTTCCCGGTACTTCTGCCTCCCCGCCTGTAATATGTGCTCCTCAGATGCTGGAATGTAGGCCATGTCTGAGCTCATAGCCCTCTTATCAGCTGACATGTAAAGATAAATCTGAGTGGTGCGAAGCTCTTTCTCCGGGTGACGTCCGCATGTAAATATTCCTCACATTTGCTTTATCCGTTGGACATACCGTACATAAAATAAAGCACAAAATAACTGACATATTAGTATTCCTGTCACTAAAGCATAGCTCATCTGCCTTTTAGTTCTTCTTTATTTTTTCTGTAATCTTTTTTGTAGGTTTTTTTAATTCATTATTTGGTATTTATTGAAGTAACTTTTTTTGTTGTTGTTGTCTTGTAGTTTTTTTTGTCTTTAAAGCGAACCTGTCACCAGGTTTGGCCGATATGAGGTAAAACCACCGCTTTTCAGGCCTGATATACAGCATTATATAATGATGTATATAAACCCCCAACCCGATCTGAAAGAGAAGAAAAAGAGATTTTATTATACTCCCCTGCTGGTCGGTCCGGTCCGTTGGGCGTCTATGTTCTTGGTCTGGCGCCTCTCAACGTCTTACAATCGCCGTGTTACTTCTTGCTTCGTGTGGCTCTTTTTCTTGTCTTGCAGGTCAGGTTGGGTCAGCCTTGAAAGGTGGTGGTCTTACCTCATAATCTGCCAAATCTGGTGACAGGTTCACTTTATAGAAGGCCTCCCTTGACTATTTTTTTTTAATTAAATCTGTGTATATGTGTATGTAATGTAGTGTAAACGTATTACTATACTCACCTAGTGCCACACTCTCCGGGATCCAGCGTCGTTCTGCTCCTCTTCTCAGTGACATCACTTCTCTTCACACTAGCCGGCTCACACTATGCATAAGCCGGAAGTCTCTTTTAGGGCTTGTGCAGAGCGTTGTTTCAGTCCTAGTTCAAAACTGCACATGTCCGAATTTTTCCTTGGACTGAGTGGTTCAAAGAAAAAAAAATGCACGATTTGCCTCCGATAATTAGAGTTCACTGTTCAATGCAAGACTATGGGTCCATGAAGAACATCGGATGACATCCAAGTGTTGTCCAATTGTGAAAATTCCGAAAGGACTGACAGAATGGAGAACCTTTTTTTTTGTTTGTTTTATTCTCCGTATCTGAAAAAAACTGATCCCACTCTGATCAGAGTCTGACTAGCATAATCGGACTGCTCTTCTTGGATGGAGAACATACGGTCGTGTCACCCTAACCTTACAATGTAAGTCTATGGAGCTTTGTGTTGACTTCCCATAGGTTTACATTGTAAAAGCCACTTCCGGGTTGCATTTCTTTCTATGTTTGCAGAGCGGTGAAGTCACTGAGAAGCGGAGACGAACGGTGCTGGATCTCGGAGATAACGGCAGTAAATGAGTAGATCATCACACTCCTGCTACATGCACATATACACAGATGTAATGAACAAAAAAAATTAATTGAAAAGCTTCTTTAACCGGTTTTTGCAACTTTTCGGCATCAAAAGTCGCAAATCCTATAGAAAGTCCCGAAAATGCCCCAAATTGATAACACTTTTGGAAAACTTACTCCAGTCAGGGACTGGAGTGAAATGCCCAATTGGTAAAAGTCACATTTCAAAGTATCTGTAAATGTAATAAAATATCTGGATAAGCAATGTTGTCGAGGAGAAATTAAAATAAAAAAAAGACTTAAAAAAAAAAGAAAAAAAAGACAACTTAAAAAGTGACAAATTACTCTAGAAAAATGAAGGAAGAGCAATGATAAATTGGGGTGATAATGTTCCTATTCTAGTATTTGTAATTATAAATAGAATAGTGGAAAAAAATAACATATTAGATTAAAAAATATTAAATTATTACAAATTCATCATTTTAAAATAATATAAAAAAAAAACTTACAGGTTTTCTCATACCAGATTGTTTTTCGGAGAAAAAAAATACGTTGGAAAAAGAGCTAAAAAAAAGTTAACCCATTTTACAAAGCAAAAATGTAATTCTGCAGAGCTGATTAGAATTTTTGTGTAAATTGAGTAATTTTGTCTTGTCTTGATTTGTCAGGTTTTTTGATGTTACATCATGTTGTTGTTTTTTTTGGTGGGGGGAAGGAATTTCTTTAGACATTTTCAAATTGGGTCTATCCCCCACACTATAGGGAGAATATTACCAAAGAATCCACACTGGAAAAACCTATAGGAAGTAGAAAAAAAAATTGTTTTTTTGTTTTTTTTTGTATATGGTATTTATTTTACAAAATTAGAAACTGAGACAAGAAAAAAATATTCTAAAATACTCAGTATGGTTGTATTAAACCTAAGCTGGTAGAAGCACATATAACTCTTCTTCAGGATGTGAGGATTCTCTCCAATTCTACAAGTGATAACTTGTGAATTCATAGATTGGCGTCGTTTTTCGTTTAGTCTGTGCATGCAAATGTAGAGATTAGCTGTGAATATGCTCTGTTGTTTTATGGGTTTGATTAGAGAATTTTATAGAGGAGCGAGGAAAAGTGAATGGAAAGCTGGAGAGATTAGAGAGACAATGCCGCAGCCCGGGCTTCCTGTTTGGATCCTGGATGTGTCTCTGTACAAGTAAAGCTTGTGAAAATACCCACATCCACTCAACATAAAGGAAGACTTTTCTCCAGACTTAGATGGCATGTTGATAGATTGTTATCATTAGTGTGTGGCTTTAGAGGGCATGACCCGTGGTCTCCTTCTGAACCATCATAACTGCTGCTGATTTCACACTAATCCGTGGAATTCTCAAATGTTAAGTGGAGACAGAAACCGAAGAGCTGGAGACTTTGAGAACTTGGAGACTTGACTTCTGCCTTGAGTAACTAACATTTTGAATTAATTGTTCCTGCAATACTGGAAGGAGATGGCCATATACAATCTAGCCAAACATTTCAGGGCACCTTCCCGTCTACTTTTTTCATCTATATCTGTCCTTCTAACTAGAAGGTTGGAATATACACTACTTGGCCACGCCAAGGGTGCAGTGAGCGATAGTCTTGGTTTGAACAATAATTTTCACACACAACCCAAGAACAGATGTAGTTCTGTTTCTGAAAAAAATTCTGTTTTTTTCCAGTCCTGTAAAACCTCTTTTATGTGCTGTAAAAGCTAGCTTGGATTTTCTTATTGGCCAATGCTAAGAACTTCCATAGACATTCTAAAAATTTAGATACATCTTAGAGCACCCTAAGTGAAATGATTAATATATTTAGTATCTCCCCTACATGGCCAAGTTCTAGGTTAGGTCCAAAAAACATTAAGGTCAGTTGTTTTCAATGGACAAATTTTCAGTGAGAGCTGTGGATGGACAAGATCCTTATGTCAAGGAGATAATTGAGTGTAAATATCTGGAGGTCTACAGGATCCACTGTGAACTCTCTAAAGGCCCACATACACTTTAGACGATTGATATCAGTAGGATCAGCGGAGAGCCTAATGTATATAGGCCTCCTGACTCTCCCAGGACAGATGATGTCGAGGGAGAGAAGAAGCCATCACTTTGGATTTCCGATGACTGATCATTTTGTTCTCCGAAAGATAAGTTGAGGAGGGGTGAGACTCCTTCATGGAGAATACAGAAGATCTCAGTCGAGCGTTGCTGTGTGTGGAGGACTTGGGAATGATATTCTGAATGATTATTCGGCCTCCAGCTATTTACTGTGTATGGGGGACTCTGAGCAGAAAAGTACTAGACATGAAATGTCCAAAACTGGCCACCATATGTTCTTGAGTAGGGTTGAGCGAAACGGATCGGTCATTTTCATAAGTCGCCGACTTTTGGCAAAGTCGGGTTTCATGAAACCTGACCTGATCCCTGTGTGGGGTCGGCCACGCGGTACGCGACTTTCGCGCCAAAGTCGCGTTTCAATGACGCGAAAACTGCCATTTCTCAGCCAATGAAGGTGGATGCAGAGTGTGGGCAGCGTGATGACATAGGTCCTGGTCCCCACCATCTTAGAGAAGGGCATTGCAGTGATTGGCTTGCTTTCTGCGGCGTCACAGGGGCTATAAAGTGGCGTGCACGCCGACCGCCATCTTACTGCTGCTGATCTGAGCATAGGGAGAGGTTGCTGCCGCTTCTTCAGAAGCAGGGATAGCGTTAGGCAGGGTACATTAACCCCCAAACCGCTTGTGCTGTAGCGATTTCCACTGTCCAACACCACCTTTTGTTTGCAGGGACAGTGGAAGCTACATTGTTTTTTTCCTCAGCGCTGTAGCTCATTGGGCTGCCCTAGAAGGCTCCCTGATAGCTGCGTTGCTGTGTGTACGCCGCTGTGCAAACCAACTGCTTTTTTCAAAGCACAAATCCTGTTGCTCCTTCCTTTCTGCACAGCTATCTTGTTTGTTTGTCCACACTTTTGTGTGCAGCAGTCCTTTTTATAGCTGCCTGCCATACTTTTCTGAGATTACTGCAGGGAGTTAGTAATTGTAGGACAGTCCCTTTTTTTTTTTTTTTTTCGTTATATCTCTTCTAGCCACTTTCTGCCACATAAAGTATACTGTAATACAGTGGCCCAGATTTATTCACTAGTCTCCCTGAAGAAAAAAAAAAAAAAGGGTGCAGATTAAAATTGGCAAATCTGCATCAGTGGCAGTCCTGCCTGTGTGTGGCATCTGTGTCTCATTTTCTGGCACAGAAAACATACAGTCTAACAGTGGGCCTGATTTCTTGCCAATTCTCCCATTAATTAAAAAAAAATAGTGGGAGATAAAGATTGGCAATTCTGCCTCTGTGCCAGTGCTGTGTGTGGCATCTGTCTCTCATTGTGTGCCACAGAAAACCTAGTGTGTAATACTGGGCCTGATTTCTTGACAATTCTCCCACAATAAAGTTAAAAAAAAGGGGGAGATTAAGATTGGCAATTCTGCCTCAGTGCAAGTCGTGTGTGTGTCATCTGTCTTTCATTTTATGCCACAGAACGTATACTGTATAAGAGTGGCCCACATTTCTTAAATATTCTCCCAGAAAAACTAGAAAAGGGGAGATTTTTATTGGTAGTGTCTGCATCAGCGTCAGTCCTGTTAGTGGCATATCTGTCTGCCACAGAAGCTGTGTACTGTTATACATTGGGCCTGATTTTCCCTGCAGTCTCACCCACCTACAAAGGGATATATAAATCCTACATAAGTTTGAGTTCACCTTGTAACTGGTTTTACAGTAACAAATACCGTTACTTTGGTTACGTTTTGCAAACAATGAGGAAGTCTGGTGGAAGAGGTCGTGGCCGTGGGCGGTCATTGTCAGCTGGTAATAATGGTAGTGGTGGTGGAGCATCAGGTGGTCGTGGGAAAAGCAATATAGCACCTAAGTCTCGAGTTGTTGAGCCAGGTTCGTCGTCTGGCTACACAAGGCCTCGAACGCTCCCTTTTCTGGGAGTAGGAAAACCGCTTTTAAAGCCGGAGCAGCAAGAACAAGTTTTGGCTTTCCTTGCTGACTCAGCCTCTAGCTCTTTTGCCTCCTCTTCTGAAACTGCTAAATGTAAAAGCAGCGCGTCGTTAGTGGATGGTCACGGTCAGGGACAAGTCGCTTCCTTGTCTTCTTCACCCAGAACAAGAGAGAAGGATGCGTCAGGCGACACAACGGGTTACTCCATGGAGCTCTTTACACATACCGTTCCTGGGTTAGACAGTGAAACAATTAACAGGCCATGCCCATTAGAAGTTGAATCGGACATGGAGTGCACAGATGCACAGCCAGATTACTATGCTGTTCCTTTGACTCAGACCAGAACATTGCCCTCGCAGTGTACTGAGCCAGAATCAAACCCAGCTGAGACTATGGTGCCCCGTCACGAACGATATACCACCGGCTTACACGGTGAAACAGACGAAGTTGCACACGAGATAGAAGAGGAGGTCATAGATGACCCAGTTGTTGACCCCGATTGGCAGCCATTGGGGGAACAGGGTGCAGGCGGCAGTAGTTCTGAAGCGGAGGAGGAGGAGCCGCAGCAGGCATCAACATCGCAACAGGTTCCATCTGCCGGGCCCGTATCTGGCCAAAAACGCGTGGCAAAACCAAAACCAGTTGTAGGACAGCGTGGCCATCCGGTTAAAGAAGCTCAGTCTGCAATGCCTGAAAAGGTATCCGATAGTAGAAAGAGTGCAGTCTGGCATTTTTTTAAACAACATCCAAATGATCAGCGCAAAGTCATCTGTTAAAAATGTTCAACTACCTTAAGCAGAGGTCAGAATCTTAAAAGTCTAAATACAAGTTGCATGCATAGACACTTATCCACCATGCATTTGCAAGCCTGGACTAACTACCAAACGTCCCTAAAGGTTGCAGCACCCTCGGCCAATGAAGCAAGTCAGCAACGCTACATCCCTTCCCTCACTGTATGCCCACCATTTCCCGCACCACCTGCAGTATCTGTGCAGCTTTCGTCGCCAGGCCAAAGCAGTCAGGGAATCACCAGGTTCGTAGTAGGAAACACTGCATGTAGGGCACCGGCAAGAGTACCATCTCCAACCCTCTCTGTCTGCCATGTCCACCAGCACCCCCGCTAGTTCCACGATCTCCAGCTCTCCAGTCCAGCTCACCCTACATGAGACTCTTGTTAGGAAAAGGAAGTACTCATCCTCACATCCGCGTACACAGGGTTTGAACGCCCACATTGCTAGACTAATCTCATTAGAGATGATGCCCTACCGGTTAGTTGAAAGCGAATCTTTCAAAGCCCTGATGGACTACGCTGTACCACGCTACGAGCTACCCAGTCGACACTTCTTTTCGAGAAAAGCCATCCCAGCCCTTCAACAGCATGTTAAAGACCGCATCGTCCATGCACTCAGGCAATCTGTGAGTACAAAGGTGCACCTGACAACAGATGCATGGACCAGTAGGCATGGGCAGGGACGTTACGTGTCCATCACGGCACACTGGGTTAATGTGGTGGATGCAGGGTCCACAGGGGACAGCAATATTGGGACAGTTCTGCCTAGCCCACGGTCTAGGAAACTGTTGGCGTTCGCCCCCCCTCCTCCTCGTCCTCCTGCAGAAGCGAGAGCTCGTCCACAGACCGCAGTCGCACAATCAGTCCATCCACAGCTGCCACTGTTGCACACCAGGTGTCCCATTATGGGACAGCTAGTGGCAAGCGTCAGCAGGCTGTATTGGCAATGAAGTGTTTTGGCGACAACAGACACACCGCGAAAGTTCTGTCCGAGTTCTTGCAGAAAGAAACTCGGTCATGGCTGGGCACTGTACATCTTGAGGCAGGCAAGGTAGTGAGTGATAACGGAAGGAATTTCATGGCTGCCATAGCCCTTTCCCAACTGAAACACATTCCTTGCCTGGCTCTCGCCTTAAACCTGGTGGTGCAGTGCTTCCTGAAAAGTTATCCGGGGTTACCCGACCTGCTCCTCAAAGTGCGCAGACTTTGCTCGCATATCCGCCGTTCGCCTGTACACTCCAGCTGTATGCAGAACTATCAGCGGTCTTTGAACCTTCCCCGGCATCGCCTAATCATCGACGTTGCAACAAGGTGGAACTCCACACTGCACATGCTTCAGAGACTGTGCGAACAGAGGCGTGCTGTTATGTATTTGTGGGAGGATACACATACACGGGCAGGCAGTTGGATGGCAGGCATGGAGTTGTCAGCTGTGCAGTGGTCGAAGGTACAAGACCTGTGTCAAGTCCTTCAGTGTTTTGAGGAATGCACACGGCTGGTTAGTGCAAACAACGCCATAATAAGCATGAGCATCCCCCTAATGCGTCTGCTGATGCAAAATTTGACGCACATAAAGGAGCAGGCGTCTGCAGCCGAGGAAGAGGAAAGCCTTGATGACAGTCAGCCATTGTCTGGTCAGGGCAGTGTAGAGGACGCGGTAGCGGGCGAAGAGGAGGATGAGGAGGATGATGGGGATGAGTATTTTTTTTAATGAGGAAGCTTCTCTTGTTCTCCTACTAAGTCTGACTGCAGTCCCTAATTCAAATTGTCCTCCGCTGACCACACAAATGCTGCCTGTGTACCCCTGTAACCTTTTTTAAACTGCATTGAGCCAACTTTTTTGTTTAAGGCCTACTACCTGTGTCTGTCTGCGCCACTCAATAAAGCTGTCCTCCTCTGAAAAAAGCTGAGCTTCAATTGTCAGGTTTTCAGCCTATAGGAATTTGAAAACTGCAGTGGGGCTACTAGTTTGGTTGGGCCTACTAACGGTGTCTGCCGCTCCTTGGTCTTCTCCACTTTGCAAAGACTAGCTTCAATCTTCAGGCTTTAGGGCTATTTTTTAAAATAGGAAACTGCATTTGGGCTACTAGTTTGGTTGGGGCCTACTAATGGTGTCTGCCGCTCCTTGGTGTTCTCCACTTTGCAAAGACTAGCTTCAATCTTCCGGCTTTAGGGCTATTTTTAAAAATAGGAAACTGCATTTGGGCTACTTGTTTGGTTGGGGTCTACTAACGGTGTCTGCCGCTCCTTGCTGTTCTCCTCCACTGAACAAAGCAGTGCCGCCTGTTTAATACTGTTAGCAACTTTGAATTGCATTTAGCCTAGTTACCTATTTGGCCTACTCACGGTGTCAGCCTCTCATTACCGTTGTCCTCCACTGAACAAAGCAATGCCGCCTGGTTAGTCCTGTTACCAACTTTGAACTGCATTTAGGCCACTTTATTATTTGGGCCTATATCTGTGTTTCCTCCTCATCCTGCCAATTGCCCAGCCAGTGATAGATGAGTCTGCTGGTACATTGACCCAGACCACTACATTCCCCTTGCACGCTACACAGCCAGAATCTGACCCTGCTGAACGTCAGGTTCCCCTTCCCGCATACTATAAAACCTTACACGCGGACAAAGAGGAAAGTGCAGTTTCCTTCATCAGGTGCGGGGGCATACTCGTTGGCGACGGCACATGGCTCCTCATAGTACGCAAAAGTGTCGCTGCCGGTGGGAGGCGCCCCCGCCGTGCAAACACACCGCCGTACTTTGAGGGGCCCTGTGCCAGTGCCAATGCGAACGAGTGGGCCCCCCCTGCTTGCTCAGGATCACAGCACTTGCAAAGTTGAAATACTTACCTCTCCCTGCTCCACCGCCATGACGTAGTCCACGTTTCCTGGGCCCACTAAAAACTTGAACCAGCCCTACCCCCCACAACTTTACCCAAATGACCCTCAATTTCCAAGGCCTAAATATTATTATAAGGTAAATTAAGATTGGCAAGCTTCAGTAACAAGAATGGATGTTTTTGCCATTAAAATGGGCACTGTAGGTGTTTTCCTGGCCCCACTCACTGCCGACTATGCTTCCCCATTGACTTGCATTGGGTTTCGTGTTTCGGTCGATCCCGACTTTTCGAGATAATCGGCCAATTCCACTCGACTCGACTTTTGAGATAGTCGGGTTTCGCGAAACCCGACTCGACCCTAAAAAAGTAAGTCGCTCAACCCTATTCTTGAGTAAAGTAAAAAATAATGTCCTCGTCTTTACGGACAAGCCATAGCACACACAGAATTTTTTTTGCTTGTTTTTGGGTTTTGACAAGTGAATTGGGCATCAGGTGCGTACAGCCTCACACCATACTGATTTTACTGTCTGGCACCTACAACCCCTTTCGGAAACTTTCCTGTGTTCTTACATTTTTACGAGTTCAGTATCGGTAGCAGCTTTTGTCTGTGGATGTGAACATGATACTTTTACCAGATGGCAAGTATTCATTTGTATTGTTTGATGGATCCAAGTTGTGGTTTGTTATCACCTTTAACATATTGTTCCAGTGTACCCTGCTGAGATCTGGCTCTCACCTGTACGCCCGGCATCAGATATCTTATTATAACATCGTCTATACAGCTATATTACTGCCGCCAGACATGTTCTCATGGTGTAAGCTGAAGATAGTTATGTATGAGTTAGATAACATCGAGAACCTAAGGTACACATTATTTGGTGTAGTAACGTAGAAATACCTACGGTAGGTTCACCGGCTGCCTTTTTCATTTAATCTTTGTATTTATATGCACGCTTTTATGTATCAATCCATTTTTCTTATCTATCTATAGTGTCTTCTTACAGTTTGTAACTATGTCATTTGTATTTTTCCACATATTGGGACAGATTTATCAAGACAGATGACTGAGACATTAGTGTCAAGAAAAAAAATTAGATTAATGTAAATTACACCAAATTTATTAAAACGTTCAGTTTTAGACTATCCTAAATTTAGAGAATATAACCCACACCTACTATGACCAGGAGCTGATTTGATCCAAACTTTGTGATTTTTCTAGAGTAAACCTTGTCGAAAAGCCTTTCTATCTACAGTTTCTGTTTCTGTGTCTGTCTATCATTCATTCATTTATTTATCCATCCATCCTTCCAGTCATGGCTTAGTGGTTAGTACTGTGACTTTGGGTTCAAGTCCTACCAAGGACAACATCTGCAAGGGGTGTGTATGTTCTCCTCGTGTTTATGTGGATTTCCTCCAGGGTTCTCCTCTTTTCTCCCACTCGCCAAGGGTTTACAGATAGGGAATTTAGATTGTGAGCGCTGTGAGCTATAATGGTGCTATGTAAGTACTCATAACAACGAAATCTAAGATCTGTTTTTCTCTATCCCTGATCTATTTGTCTCATATCTATCTAAAAATCTCCTAACTTTTTTTTTTAAACCCTGGTACGTCAATCCGTGTCACTCACAACTAAACTTTAGATTGACTAATCACATGGATTCTCTCTACTGGAAGAAATATATTGGACGTTTTCAGCTTCTCATTGTTTTTACAATAGTTCTTAGCACAAAGGAACCTGAACCGTTGAAGACTATTTTATGTTATAAATGACCTGTTTATACTTCACTCTCGATAGGAATTCCAGAATCCAAACATTTTGTCTTCAAAGTCTTCTTCTTCGAGAACTTTTTTTTTATCCCATCCCTTTGGGTGAAAAAGTCTAAAAGAGGTATAAATACAGAGATTTTGCTAGCTGATAAAACTGGGTCATCTAGATGAGACATGCCAACAGTAACGTACTCAGCTTAGATGGCTGGAGAAAGAGGCGCAGACCAGGGCTGTGGAGTCGGTAAGCCAAACCTCCGACTCCTCAATTTCCATGACACCGACTTCGACTCCACCAAAATGGGCTCCAACTCTGACTCCACAGCCCTGCCGCAGACATATTCTGATAATGGTGGCTCGACTTGGAGTGATCCTACAATTGTCTATAGAAAAATTTTTTTTATTGAAGGAGTCTTACCGTAATTGTTTTAAGGATTATTTTTGTGTTATATTTTCTAGATCTACTACTGGTTCCCCTCTATGTAAGAGTAGCCTGTTGCTAAATGTCGCTGCATATCAGCCGGGTGCTACAAATAACTTTAGAATGAAAGATCATGGAGTCATCCACGTCACATGGAATGTTTTGTAGAAAGTTACATTTTCACTATGTGGGACTATGTCCTTGTTCATTGTTGAAATCTTCATCTCATCAGGACCAATCATTTTCTGCCCTTGTAGGTTATTTGTGGCCATAATCCTACCCTCATGTGGACATCTTTAAGCAGATCGTTTTGAAGTCATACTTTGTCAGAATTTTGGTAGTACCTCCATGATTTTCTATCCATGCATAGTGAATTCTCCCCTAAAATTCCATCTCTTTCAGGTGGTTGGCTCGCTAAAGGTTGAATACTTTGTTAAAAGATTATATGGCTGGTGGATCATTTTTGACAAAGTTTGAGGCCTCAGATTAATCAAGAATGGAGTTGTACTTGCCAGTCTTGATGAAGAGTCCACTGGAGTAAGATGCACCAAATTTATCTAAGGAGTTGTCTAGTACTTTATATTGATGGCCCATCCTTAGGGTAGATTATAAATAACAGATCGTTGGAGGTGCAACACTTGGCACCCCATTGATTAGCTGTTCTAAATGCCGGCGGCGGTCCATCAACTGCACAGTAGCCACAGATGGGTCCTGCACATCCATCTACTGTATTTTTCAGACTGAGACTCACTTTTTTCTCTCAAAAGTATTGGAAAAAATGAGGGTGCGTCTTATAGTCGAAATATACTTACCAGTACTGTAGTGTGGTGGCAGTCGGGCCCCGCACCATGAGCACCGCCGAATGTGCCGCACCAGTCTGGATTGGGAGTGATATCGCCAGACCACTGAACACACCCTGTGACCACGCTCCACCAGCGCTGCCAATTTTCCCCTGGTAAGCTGAATTCGGACTGTTAGACGGACCATCATTTGACGCATTAATTTTTCTTTCCTATTTTCCTTCTGAAAATTTGGGGTGCGTCTTATAGTCCAAAAAATACGGTATATTCAAATGGATTGGAGTGGATCTGCTGTAAGCTTCTCTGGCCTGTTTTGTTTCTCTCTGAAACTGATCACTTCTGGCTGCCACCAAGAATTGTTGATCAGTGGAGTGCTTGTTGTTGGGAGTGCCGGTTGTCGCAGCCCCAACGATCTGATATTGATGACCTGTCCTAAGGATAGATCATCAATATAAAGTATTGGAAAATGCCTTAAAGCGTGGACCTCCTAATGAATATGGACCATCTTTCAGCTGACGAGCGTCAGATTGAGAAATGTGCTCCAGTTCTTTACTATTACTGGAGAGAGAAAAGCAATGAGGAGTACTTTACCCCAACGGTTAGTTCTAAAGAGTTTTCATGTTACCATACTATAGTTTTCTTCCCAAAGTATAGTGAAGCTTTCCAAAAGTCCAAGTCTAAACCCAAATTTCTTCAGATTTTTAACTTTTTACCTATTTTTCTTTATTGGGCCACCCTTCTAGAAGAACATTGTCCTTCTCCAGAAGGTTACTTTCTGAAAGTGTGAATGCTCAAAAGATGAGTAAATGTAGAACATTATCCCATGGTTCATTATATGACATAGTAGGTTTTGCGTCTCGTATAGAAAATTAGGCTTTTGAGGATTTTTATTTCCCTTTTGCAATCAGTGATCATTTTCTTTAATTGTAAGACAGCTTAGAGGCGAGAGTGGGGAAAAGAGCGAAGCTCAAAGATGCTACTGGCAAGAAGTTAAATAAATAGGGCTTTTAAGAAGAAACCGGAGAAGTCGAGGATTACAATCACACAGGATGGTTATTTATTTAAGGCTCGGCTGTGTTATTTCATCTCAGCTGTGCACTGAGGTGTTTATGAATCTCCTCTGTGATTGCAGCTAAAGCAAGCAAGGCTTTTAATTTTTACATTAAATCAATGAAGTTAGGACCCTGGAGTTAGCTTGAAGTTCCCGGTAATGTCTGTGTATGGGTCTTTGTTCTCCACCTCACCATGATGACGGCGGCTTGAAGGACCAAGGTTCTTTGGTGGCATTCATAATATTTTGAAGATAAATGACTTCTACAGAACTCCTCAACATCCATAAACCGAAGACTAAGATTGATGGTTTTCAAGGAGAAATGTGCCAAGGCTGCCAGTAATGTTTTGTTAATCATCTGTGTTCCAGGATCTTTAGAGGCTTGGATAAGAGTGTCTCCATGTTGTGTATGCACCAGTCTGCTGTGGCCTCTGACATATCGGTCAGGTTGTTTCCTTTTACAGACCAGTTTCCGATAAGAAGAGAAGCTTATCTATATAGCTCCTTAGCTCTAATCGCTAATGCATCATACTCTACCAAGCTTTATTTATTTTTTTTACTTCAAGATGAACTTACAGAAATGCTCTAAATCCCACTCTGCATGCTGGGATCCCACATCTCAAAAGTTTGGAATCGGAAGTTCAAACTTTTAATAGTAAGTCTGGTTTCGGTTTCCCTATATAAAAAGGGCAGCCCCAGACACTTGATAAATACTTTAACGGGAATCTGTCAGCTGATTTTTGCTATGTAATCTTAGAACAACATGGTGTAGGGGGAGAGAGTATGATTTCAACGATGTATCACTTACTGGGCAGCTTGGTACAGTTTTGATAGAATCACTGTTTTCCCTGTAACAATGGTCAGAATGCTGAGCTGTGTATAACCCCGCCCTCACCGCTGATTGGCAGCTTTCTGTTTACACTGTCAGCAAGCTGCCAATCGGTGTTGGGGGCGTGATTACACAGATCAGCCTGACTGGTCTGCATGTGATACCTAGTCCTGCACTGATAATCTCCTGTTAATAAAGTACTGATTTTTGTATTGAAACTTCAACACACAGCCTGGAATCAGGCTTTCTTTCTCTATATTATATTGCTCTCAAATTATATAGCAAAAACCTTCTGACAGATTCCCTTTAGGAATAGTTGATCATTATGAAACGCCCAGAAAACTCTATAAGTGTGTGATCAAAATGTAACAGTCTGAAATGTAAAATGTGTGTATTTTTTATTTTTTTTTGCCGCAGTGCGTTAAAAATAAAAAAAGAAAACGTTTGTAATAGTTGTGCAGAGCTATAACCGGCTGTCTCATTGAAAATGAAGAAAATAGAAGTGCGCATGCTTGACCTCCACTGCATTTACATAGGTCTCTTAAGAGCCCCGTTCATGAGTTTGATAGGGGTCCCAACATTTAGACCTCCAGTGATCAAAGGAATGCTGTAAAATCTTGGTCTGATGTCTTGATTTAATAATTTTCTACCATTTTGGGTATACAAGTCCATTACAGACTAACATGTCTGCATGGTTATATACTACAACCAATCTGCGTGGTCTCATCCTCCATCCTGATTTTACTCCCTTCCTTAGGGTACTGTCACACTCTGCAACTTTCCAACGATCATGACCAGCGATACGACCTGGCCGTGATCGTTGGTAAGTAGTGTTGAGCGATACCGTCCGATACTTGAAATTATCGGTATCGGAAAGTATCGGCCGATACCGGCAAAGTATCGGATCCAATCCGATACCGATACCCGATACCAATACAAGTCAATGGGACTCAAGTATCGGACGGTATTCCTGATGGTTCCCAGGGTCTGAAGGAGAGGAAACTCTCCTTCAGGCCCTGGGAACCATATTAATGTGTAAAAGAGAGAATTAAAATAAAAAATATTGCTATACTCACCTCTCCGAGGGAACCGGCAGCGTTGTTTGCTTAAAATTCGCGCTTTTCTTTCCTTACATGAAGTCCCGGCTTTGTGATTGGTTGCGTCGCAGTCACATGGGCGACGCAACCAATCACAGCAAGCCGTGACGTAATTTCAGGTCCTTAAGGATTTTAAAATTACGTCCCGGCTTTGTGATTGGTTGCGTCGCAGTCACATGGGCGACGCAACCAATCACAAGCCGTGACGTCACGGGAGGCTGGACACGCGTGCATTTTAAAATGCGCGCTTGTCCAGCCTCCCGTGACGTCCCGGCTTGTGATTGGTTGACCGCGACGCAACCAATCACAAGCCGGGACGTCACGGGAGGCTGGACAAGCGCGCATTTTAAAATGCGCGTGTGTCCAGCCTCCCGTGACGTCACGGCTTGTGATTGGTTGCGTCACCCATGTGACTGCGACGCAACCAATCACAAAGCCGGGACGTAATTTTAAAATCCTTAAGGACCTGAAATTACGTCACGGCTTGCTGTGATTGGTTGCGTCGCCCATGTGACTGCGACGCAACCAATCACAAGCCGGGACTTCACGTAAAGGAAAGAAAAGCGCGAATTTTAAACAAAGAACGCTGCCGCTTCCCTCGGTAAGGTGCAGGCTGCGTCGGAGAGGTGAGTATAGCAATATTTTTTATTTTAATTCTCTCTTTTACACATTTTTACATTAATGTTGTTTTGATACCGATACCCGATACCACAAAAGTATCGGAATTCCGATACCCGCAAGTATCGGCCGATACCCGATACTTGCGGTATCGGAATGCTCAACACTATTGGTAAGTCGTTGTTTGGTCGCTGGGGAGCTGTCACACAGACCGCTCTCCAGCGACCAACGATGCCGAAGTCCCCGGGTAACCAGGGTAAACATCGGGTTACTAAGCGCAGGGCCACGCTTAGTAACCCGATGTTTACCCTGGTTACCATCGTAAAAGTAAAAAAACAAAAAACCGTACATACTCACATTCCGGTGTCCGTCAGGTCCCTTGCCGTCTGCTTCCCGCTCTGACTGAGTGCCGCCGTCAAGTGAAAGCAGATCACAGCGGTGACGTCACCGCTGTGCTCTGCTCTTACATTCCGGCCGGCAGTCAGTCAGAGCGGGAAGCAGATGGCAAGGGACCTGACGGACACCGGAATGTGAGTATGTACTGTTTGTTTTTTTTTTACTTTTACGATGGTAACCAGGGTAAACATCGGGTTACTAAGCGCGGCCCTGCACTTAGTAACCCGATGTTTACCCTGGTTACAAGCGAACGCATCGTTGGATCGGTGTCACACACACCGATCCAACGATGACAGCGGGAGATCCAGCGACGAAAGAAAGTTCCAAACGATCTGCTACGACGTACGATTCTCAGCAGGGTCCCTGATCGCTGCTGCGTGTCAGACACAGCGAGATCGTATGGATATCGCTGGAACGTCACGGATCGTACCGTCGTAGCGACAAAAGTGCCACTGTGAGACAGTACCCTTAGTCTCCCTTTGTTTTACCGTAGTTTACTTCCGCTCCCAGTCATATTGTTCAGGACATGCTGGGAGTTGTAGTTTTTAGAACTGGGGAGCCACCAAGTTGTGATCACCTACTATGAGAAAGCATCTAATAGGACAGTCATTAATATCTTGAGAGATTACAAGGTTAATTAATGTGTTATATTTTTTGACCCACAAAAAAACCCCAAATCTCGAAAATTATTTTACCTTAAGATTTAATTTAATCCTTAAAATATAAGAAATAAAATATAAAAAAAAACAGGCTGGTATTTTGGCGTCAAACATTGTAAAGCTATGGAAACGTAAATGATTTTCGTTTACTGACTCGGTGTTCAGGATGATGCCAAGAAATCCTGCATTTTTCTAAGGCAGTAGAGATCTTCAGGAAATTGGAGCCCTTCTATATTGTCGACCATTACCATTTGAATTGGTTTGAATCCTGATGAGTATCCTGATATAATCTGATGGACCATCCTAAAAAAGCCAATGAAGTGGTTCTTTTTACTTGCAGCCTTTGTGATCGGCCAGGATCATGTTCTTCAAAGGATGCCTGTCTATTTCAAGTCACCAAGTCCATATCACAGCTGAACATTAGAGTCACCCGATAGGCCTTGCGTCCAGCTTCATGTCTTCCTTCCCAGTCTTGTTTTTTGTTTTTTTTCTTTTGGTGGGTAAGAAATAAGGAATAAAGACGCTTTGTACATTCTTGGAGTCCATTCTGCCCAATCGATTATGACGGCTGGATTGGTTACCAGCTCCTGATAACCTATTTAGTTTGTCTCGGGACCTCGTGGAATGTTTAGTATCTTCTTGGTTCTTATTCCGGGAGAATGATGTAATCTGCAGGACTCTGAAACACAAATCCTTTTGGGAGAAGATTACTGACTCTAAAAATCGGGGCTATTGGATTTCCCTGCTTTGCAGTGGACAATACTAATGGTTCATCATTTCTGTATCTGGTTTCATTCGAGATTACATATGATGTTCCTTGAATCATAGATAGCTTGGTCTTCTCTTTCTCCTTGGGTGGATTTTGAATGATACATTCTTTTTGGCAATGTTTGGAAATATAGACAACATAGAAAGACTGTTTCTGTTCCCACCGAAGAATTCTTAAAGGGAATCTCAGTAGGATCAACCCTCCTAAGCTGTCTATATCTCTATGCAGGTTGAATTAAAAAAAAGCTGAAAACAATGATACCTTGACATCTGTAATGTCTTATTGCAGAGGAATCCATGTTTTTCTTAATATATAAATAAGCTGTTAAGATCTATGGGCGGGACATAGAGAATCTGCCTCCAGATCTTAAGTGGGAGGGGGCTTTCAGTGTAAGACATCTAATGACTTACAGTCTGTTCTCCTGATCTACATGTCTCGCACTAGTAACACTATCTTTCATTTATAATAAGCTCTGGAGGCAGATTCTCAGGGAGATCTATGTCCAGCCCATAGATCTTAACAACTTATTTAAATATTATGAAAATAGTGGATTTCTTTGGAATAAGACATATCAAGATATCATTTTATTGAACTCTCTATGACCTACATGCCCATATAGATGTCTTAGGGTAGATCCTACAGACTGATGCCCTTTAACTGTTAATAGGATTGACTCTTCCTAAACTGAGGCATTGGTGGCTACGTTTAGTCTAAAGAACCTCCTAGTTCTTAACCCTTCAACTACATCAAGATTATATGGTCTTCCCATATAGGATTCCCAGGTTGTGGTCGTCGGAAAAGTCACCAATTGGCCGTGTGTACAGTGGTGAAAAACCAGAGGAAAAAATGAAACCACAACCAGAAGACAGGTCATGGGTCAAAACTAGGAGGTTTGTCAACAAGCAACAGAGCACAGATCTGAAGGGGTAAGACTGAGGCAAAGTCCAATGTTGAAGCTAAGGCCAATGTTATAGTTAAGGTGGCCATACACATCAAATAGTAATCACCCAACTGTTGTCACTCCTGACTCTCTGATGCACATGAGTACTTGGCCCAGCCATGAGTGCAAGTGTTGTGGATTATGTGTAGAGTAGAGTGAACCACTGCCAAACATCTCCGACAATGGCTTACTTTCGGAAAAGACAGAAGGATGAGACTTTTAAATTCAGAATGACTTATCCTTCTCTCCTGAACTCTTGGTTCGGGAAAAGAGTTGGGAGGCTTCAATATACATTTGGTGGATAGTAACAGCTCACACAACTGCCGAAGTTGTATTAAGAACAGTCTACTCGTTTTCATGATAAAACGGGGCTATGTTTAAAGACCTGGTGATTTGGGGTAAAAGAGTGGTGGTCAAACGGGGTGAAGTGCGTATTTAGTATATACAAAGTAAAATCTTCCCTTGACATGCTGTATGTTGAGGTTTTCTAATGGATTATTGAGTACCGAAGCTGGCCTGAGTCTAAAGTGGTTGAATGGAAGATATGAGGAGGGTATAAACAATAGACTTCTCTTATACAGTTGCTTCTTCTAGTGAGCAGAATCCAGTCATTTGTTTTTGCCAATCTGCTCTTATACAAGATAGTAATCTCAGTAATGGAAAAAGAATTTGCTTTACTGTTTTTTATGATGTTCAAGACTACTACCAAGAACAAAGTTTATAAAAGCAGCCTCATTCAAACTCATTACAGCTCCTACTAAGGAGATGACAAGTTTACCTTGGCGCCAACAGTTTTATAGCTGGCATCAAACATAGAACCAATGACTAATGTAAAAAAAAAAAAAATGTTAGTACTTTATTACTCATCTACATATCATTCATACAGTTTTAACCACATTTATCGCAATGGGATTCTTGTCATCTTCAGGCTGTATCTGCTTTCTTTTAGGCTTACGGAGAGCCCTCAAAATGTCAAGGCAGTATTAGGTTATCTGGTCCTGGACAAAGTGCGACCTGCATCATGTGATGTGTTGGTTATGGGAGTACTATTGTAGAAAATGTACTTTCAAATAAGTATCTTACATGATACAGCTTTGGAGAAATAACAGGATTGATGGGAGAATATCCACCCAGGAAACTTCTTGTAGGATTGGGCTTTTTACCATTTGCTGTTTTTTTACCAGGTGCATCATCCAAGTTTTTTATATCGACATAATTTAGAGGAACGTCCTGAAGAGATTTATCAACAAATCAAGTAATATGAATTTCCTAAAATACAATTATACTTAGACCACAAATAGCATTAAATACATAAAGAAGACCACACGAGACAGAAACTTTTGAACTTAGCTAACATAGCATTTACGATACCCAAATCCCGCTCTTGTTTGGTAGTTTTGTTCTATTTCCAGACTTCACCCGCCACAGAAGACTTTATTGGTTTTGCTCCTCGTGTGTTGTCTATTGAGTGTCTTGCGCAAGAATCTTGTTTTTTCTTGCTTTGAACGTGTCCTCAAAGCCTCACAGATTCTTATCCATGCAGAAATATTTGCACTGAAAATATACATCCTATTTCGGTAATATAAAGAAGCCTCTGCCATTAGCTTTACATTTTGTCATTGCCGGCTTCTTATCATAGTCCACCCATTCTTGTCTAATCTTCGAGATATACCGGTATGTATGTGCAGCCAGGGATACTCTTCCATAGAGTGCAGTTCGCAAATATTTCGCAAGTAAGTAACTATAAAGACTACTTTTTGTACATGATGGCCACTATAGATTTGTAGACTTTCTCGAAATCTTCTCTGAAGTTATTTGACATACAGTCTTCAATTATTGATTCATGGATACACAATGGAATATCATTCTGGATCATTGGGGGCCAAAAAATAGGTTGCGATCTACTTGTAAACCATAGACTGGAAACCGGTGGATCTTGTTCTTTGGCCACAAATCTAAATGCCTCTTCATATTATAGGTTCATGATTTTTTTTTTCAAGTGGTTGTCAAATTGTAAAGTATCTTGTAAGTCTGGGGATTAAGAGAAATGTCACTGAACTCAATAATTTCATTAGTGTCTGAGAGTCAGAAGTCTCCAGTGGCTCCCTCAATGGCAGATGTATCGAAAGACGGATCAGGAATATTGGATTTCTTCATTTTACGTATATTTTATGGGAGACAGGCATTTTCCAGAAGAGACATATGATTCTCTTTCAATTGGAACTAATATGCCAGGCTTGATTTGACTGGGAGAGTTAACTGTTGACTGAACGGTATGCATGGGTAACTTTGTGCTGGTGTGGGACACTAACAATGCAACCAATATGCTCTAGGAGAAAGTGGAGCAGAGGAAAAGGAGAACTTTGGTCATCTATGAAGTTAATGTGGGCAGCCATCTGTTCCACCCCATTTGGGGAGAGTAGACTAAGCCACTACTAAAGGCCTGTGGAGGTGGCTGATCTTCCGGAAGAGTAAAAAAAAATTGGGTGTTGAAATTCAACATGACTGATCCTTCTCTCCTGACAAAATTTGTCGAGGCAGAGCTAGGACCTTAGATGGTCTACAGATCCCTCCGAAATCAGAACATATTTTCTCCAGTGTGTATCGAGAACATAACAGTAGTTATTTTTACCACTATGGGGGTGAGAGGGACAGGGACATATGGAAAAGGGTTCATGACTCTAGCCCCTAAAAACACTTACTAAGACACCGCACAAAAAGTGACTGGCCAATATTTTTTGGAAAATAAGGTTTGATGCATGTATGGAACTTACGGTAGACCTTTCAGTGTTCAACTCTTTAGACCATTCTGCTCACAATGCTTATTGAGGAGCCATGTACCATATCGAGCAAAGAAAAAACAAAGCCTGGCCATTCAGTGGGTTGGCAGAGCATGACTTGTAATGACTCGGTTGCGGCTGGTGAGGCTTAGCAGAGACATTGTGAAGCAGACGGGAGAACAATCTGTTTTGAAAGGTGTTGAATTTAGGAAAAGCCTGGCAGGCAGACAGATTGTCTCAATAGCTTACGTTGGCTGAGCACATTGATCCCTCTTCCTGGACTCCTAATGTAATTGTGATTTAGGTAGGCTTGTTAGTCATCTCTTGGCAGACGGATTCTCAGCGCAAAGAGAGAAAGGAATCAAATTCTTTTGTCTTCTGCAATCTGCCATGGAAAGATAAAAAAGAAAGAAAGAAAAATCAAACCGCCTCTGTTATGTATGTTGCTCCTCGAAATGAAGGAACCATATCGGCTTTTGTTTTCTTGTCTTGTGGGTCACATTTCCCTGTGCACTTCGGTGGCACCAAAGTAGACGAGTTTCACCGGGGATGTGGTGATTTTTCACATTCTTCAGGAATTTGAAGAAAATGGTGAATCAGCTGGGACGCTGGGTACGGAAAGGTGCTGAGGTCATTTCAGGAGCTTCGTCATCTTGACAAGATGAGAGAGTAGGGTAACCCATAATTACTCACTTCCTTTCCCCATCTTGGAAGGACCCTAAAAATGTAGATTAAGAAAAATTCAGGTCGTGAACACTTTTGCAAGTGCATTCTCAATAATAATAATAATAAAAAAAAGACTTGGATAAAAATATATTTTTTTATAGTTTTTTTTTTTTAAAGGCTATAACCATGCAAACCCATTGATCTGCATGGGAGCTGGAAACACAATGATTGGTGATTCTTAATAATAAAAAAAAATCATTTTGTAAAATCACTTTTTACAATTTTAGATTCAAAGGAGCGCTATAAATAAATTGGTTTCAGAGTTTTCTTTCAACAGATGAGTGTGCTGTTTGCTTTGACATGATGGTGTTTTCACAATGAACGCTGCTGCTTGCACAGTTTCCATTGAGGCCATTGTATTTTCTTTCTATGTCACATTAACATTGCCTGGCTGAAGAGCACATGCCATGGTTGTGGGTGCTTATTTTGTCCATATGTTGCAAAAACAGTAAGATAAAACCCTTTGGTGTTTATCTCACATTTTAGTTTTTCATTCCTCCAGTTGTTTGTATTGTGTCAGGCAGTGTGCGAGCACAAAAACAACCCAGATAACAGACAAAAGGTATCGCCACATGTTCAGGTCTATGTTTCAGCCTTTAAGGGGCAGTATTATAGTAATTATATTCTTGTACATAGGGGCAGTATTATAGTAGTTATAATCTTGTACATAGGAGCAGTATTATAGTAGTTATATTCTTGTACATAGGAGCAGTATTATAGTAGTTATATTCTTGTACATAGGGGCAGTATTATAGTACTTATATTCTTGTACATAGGGGCAGTATTATAGTAGTTATATTATTGTACATAGGAGCAGTATTATAGTAGTTATATTCTTGTACATAGGGGCAGTATTATAGTAGTTATATTATTGTACATAGGAGCAGTATTATAGTACTTATATTCTTGTACATAGGGGCAGTATTATAGTAATATTATTGTACATAGGAGCAGTATTATAGTAGTTATATTCTTGTACATAGGGGCAGTATTATAGTAGTTATATTATTGTACATAGGAGCAGTATTATAGTACTTATATTCTTGTACATAGGAGCAGTATTATAGTAGTTATATTCTTGTACATAGGAGCAGTATTATAGTAGTTATATTCTTGTACATAGGGGTAGTATTATAGTAGTTATATTCTTGTACATAGAGGCAGTATTATAGTAGTTATATTCTTGTATATAGGAGCAGTATTATAGTAGTTATGTTCTTGTACATAGGAGCAGTATTATAGTAATTATATTCTTGTACATAGGGGCAGTATTATAGTAGTTATATTATTGTATATAGGGGCAGTATTATAGTAGTTATATTCTTGTACATAGGGGCAGTATTATAGTAGTTATATTCTTGTATATAGGGGCAGTATTATAGTAGTTATATTCTTGTATATAGGAGCAGTATTATAGTAGTTATATTCTTGTACATAGTGGGCAGTATTATAGTAGTTATATTCTTGTACATAGGGGCAGTATTATAGTAGTTATATTCTTGTACATAGGAGCAGTATTATAGTAGTTATATTCTTGTACATAGGGGCAGTATTATAGTAGTTATATTCTTGTACATAGGAGCAGTATTATAGTAGTTATATTCTTGTACATAGGGGCAGTATTATAGTAGTTATATTCTTGTACATAGGGGCAGTATTATAGTAGTTATATTCTTGTACATAGGAGCAGTATTATAGTAGTTATATTCTTGTACATAGGGGCAGTATTATAGTAGTTATATTCTTGTACATAGGGGCAGTATTATAGTAGTTATATTCTTGTACATAGGGGCAGTCATTTCCTTTTACCCCAATCCTCATTACAGCTCATAAAAAGTGCCCTTCTCCACAGGGGGCACCAATGAGCACAGAAAAAAATAATCTGTAAATAGAGTGTGAAACTCGACCTCTGTTCTTGGACATCCTGGGACGACAATCACAATATTTTTCATCCTTTTTTTCCCCCCCAAGTTTTATTCTGCACATATAATACTCCCACCCATGTCTGGGAAAAAAACATTGTGCAGGGAACGCCCAGAAGAACGGCTTGGAGTACATGTAATGTAATTGTGACAAGAGATTTCATGCTCTGTCTCCTGTAATACAATAAGAGGTGTTTTCTTGTCTGTTGTTTTGCTCCTTGTGTGGCATCTCCTTGTAATTAACCTGAGGAGTGATTTTGCTTTACTAATTTGTAGGAAGCAGTTTGTGACATCTGCTGGCGCCCCGGGGCCCTTCTCGATAAGGTTGTGTTCCAGTTTTCTTTCACTACTGAACAAATGTGAGCACTTTTTTTGTTATCGTAAATTCCTGTAAGACATTGTCAAATTTGTTTGGCAGCTCTTTCGGATACGTATTTGTAAATCTAAATGCACTTTAGGCCATTTTTACCCCAGAAAAGGATTTTGGCTCTATGTATGGGTTGGATCTCCTTTCATTATTGAAAAAGGTTGACTCGGAGTGTGATTGCATGATTAGATAGTTGGGTCATTCTCCACATGGATCTAACCTTGTTGTAAAAGCAAGAATCTATGTAATGTTCAATGTATAATTAAAGTGGAGTTGAATTTTTAAAAAATCCACTTTTGCCAACATGTGGATTTTTAGCAATTCGCTTCCGAATGTGGATTCGGCAAATGTGTCCATCGAAAGGTTAAAAATATGTAAAAAAAATCCTTAGATCCCTCCTCTCCTCAACTTCACTTGTAAGGTCCTCATCACATCTTCTGTTTCCTGTGGACCTTTTACTCTAAGCCAGGACTTTCTACTATAACGAGGCTCCGTCCTGTTCTGCGCATGCGCGCACAAGGTCGGGTCGCACATCGTGACGTTATGAGCTCTTATGCGCTCATGCACAACTCTCCCAAAGCCTCTTCAGCCCAAGTAGCCGAGATTAGAAGATGGAAAGAGGACTGGTTGGATTACGGGTGAGGAGTGGAAAGGCTGGAGAGTTGAGAAGATTTTTTTTCTTTAATCTTTTTATAAATTATATTTATTATGCCCTGGGGTTAGTTAATAAGGGACATTAAATTTGCAGAGAATATCTTCTCCGGGAATCAAATTTCCCGGGAAAAATTGGGCGAACTAGTCGAATTTGAAATTTTGCCTGATCAGCTAATCTCCAATAATGGAGTGTTTTTGTTAATGATTTTTTTTTAACAAAAAAAAAACCCCTCAGTTGAACTAAAAACAATAAATTGTCACCCTTAACCCCTTAAACATCTAGCTTTTTTCTCTGACAAATGGCTTCTGTAACCTATCTGCTCCCTAGAGGAGGCAGATGAGTCAGGGACACAGTTTGGATGACATAGGAAGAAAAATTCATTCTTCAGTGAGATGTGTTTTATATTGAACATTTTCACTGGTTTGGAAATAAAAAAAACAAACGATAAATGTCTGGAGCCTGGCCGCACCATATGGCATAACCGTGACCGGTTGTCATTGGCATTACGAAACACTAGTGTCATCTCTTCACTTTCCTGTGGCACCATTAGCAGCTTGTAAGTGGGTGAAGTAATGTGCTAGACGTGTGTTTTTCTTTTCAACACTTGCTTATGTATTGCCATCTTGTTATCCATGTTCGCATGAGACTTTACTGTTGGAGATTTGCTCAATTAACTTTTATTTTTCTATAAAAGGCTTGTGCTACAGAAGGTGACACTATTGTGAGGACAATGTTAATTCTCTACATTGTTTTATAATACTATTGTTTTTTGTGCTATGAATCGTCGTTTTTTAATCATGCTGGAACCTTTTGAAAAACTTACTCGGAATCTTCATTTTTTACTGCAAAAATGACGGAACACTTGCTGTTTCTGTCTCCTGGATCCCGTTAAGGAACCCCTGGGTATTACATAATATCTTGAGCCGTCTGAACAACCCATGTTTAATGTCACTAAAATGACTAATTTGCTGATGAGTCAACCAAAAAAGATCATCTGATCCTACCAAAACCCACCTACTGAGTAAATCCCTCTAGTTACATTAATTCTAGTTTCTCAAGGTTAAAGAGTATTCATGTTTATTCACTGATCTTGGGTGGAGAAAGATAGACACGTACTAATAACTAGTTAAAATTTATTGAGATTTTTGAGGCTTTTATCTTAGCAGCAGGTCAATGAAATAGTTTCAAGTCAAGGTTAAAGGCACTCAATGTATTTTAGACCAAAGTCGAAGATTTGAACCATAGCGAAAATACTTTTGTTTAAAGTTGGCCTTTGTCCCAATTTTCATCTGATAATCGAGGACCTTTTGTCCACCAATGATCTTTCTTTTTTTCAGGAAAATTGGTAATTCTTTGCCTGGTGTCATTGAACATGTATGACATAATGATTGTTCCTTCAGAGGTTCTCCAACCATCAACCAAGTCTTATCGTAATGGGTATGCCCTCCTAGAGTTTCACTTTGAGTTACTGAAGGTCTTCTAAAAACTGTACTGCAAAACTTTGAGCACTTAACCAAAATGTCAAATATTCATAGCTGGGATTGTAGTATGGAAGAATTTACACCATGTACACAAAATTCTGAGTTATAAATATATTCTTGAAGTATCACAATTTGTGAGGTCAAGGGGTCCTACAATGACTTTTGTAGTGGACTTAAGGGTTCCTACTGTAATTTCGGTGGTGGTCCTAATATATCTTCATCTGTCGTTGGGTGGGCAGTCGGTTAAAAAATGTAGAGACAATCTTGATCTGAAAGTTAAATTCCAAAATTCAACCAAACTGTAGTCTGACGGCCATCTAGCACCCTGATCGGAGGAAGCTAGCCTAGTCACATAATTGTTTACGACTTTGTATTAGTCATTTAACGCTTGTCTCAAAGTTGTATTTTTGGCAGTAACACCCCCCATATACACACATATCACTTGCTTGGCCAGAGTGCTGATGTTGGAGTGAAACTCTGTATTCCCTTCCATGAAAGGTCTAGATTTCACACTCCAGGTGTTCCCATGGCGGAAGGTCAAGTGTTGAAGACTAGAACAGAATCAGGAACCCTGGGGCCAAATACTAAAAATGCAACTGGTTGCCTGCAGTTGACCTGTGACAGCTCAGCCGGTTAAACGTGTGACCTGTTTAAGTACAGATATGTTGACTCGGGGTCGTTATTCTGTCACATCAGGCAATCTGTTGAGGTCTTCAGAATAGAATAGACAGCCAAGAATAGAGTCAGAATGTTTCTGTCTGCACTTCATTACATTTTTATTCTGGCAGGAACAAACACATTGACAAAATCCTATCTATGTTGATGTCACTGGCCTGGGAATGCTCTGCCGGCTGGTCCTCTGGCAGTTTCATTATTACATATCAGTACATCTGGACCCATCATCTGGTCCTTATCGATCTGTAATAGATAAATGACAAATATCCCTGCAAACAAAAACTAATTTAGACAGTCATGTATGCAGCTTTTTGGTTAAACTCTACTATTAATTAGACACAGAATCATTAAACCTTCCTTGTTCAACTTTGTTGAATTCCTATGAAATTCCAGAAATTACCCCACATGCAATGTGCAAATTGCCTCTTCAGAGAGGAAGAGGACTTGAACTTTATAGCGCCACATGTTGAAAGGCACAATCCTACAAGTCACTACTGACCCTTTAAGGAGTCTTGCAATATGACTTAGGATAAAAGCTAAATCAGAATCTCAATTTGCAGACACTGTTTTGGGCTATTGGCCTTCAGCAGTGCAAAGTATGAGAACTGATTAGGCAAGGTGCCAGAGCTTCTCACCTAGCCAAATCAGTTCTCATACTTTGCACTCCAGAGCCCCTCACCTAGCCAAATCAGTTCTCATACGTTCCACTCCTCCTTACCTTGGCATGCCAGAGCCGGTATGCCACTCTCCACAAGGAGAAACGTTACCCCTTAGACCTCAGCCAACATGCAATGGGAAGACAACGCTGCTCTTATAGTGTGCATTAACTTTATATACAGCAGGAAGAGTTGTTGCAAATCGATTCACAAGACATGGACTATCGGACATGTTTGTAACGTCTAAACTCTGAGAACTGCCTCCTCCCTGGTGGCATTCGCGGCTCCTCTTTTCATTAACCGGCACAATGACGTCACCCCAGGTCGGCTAATCAAAAGTAGAGCCTTGGATCTTAGTAGATGGTTCTCAGGGCTCCCGTCTGACGTCCAGAGATTACTGACGTGACTGATGGACCTGGTCCTACGAATTGTTGCACACCAGCAGCAGGTGGAGAATCTAATGTCCGCACCAATGAAGCCAAAGCCATTTTTTTGGGTTCTTTACCTTGAAAATACGTCTTGTAGTTTTTGTTCAATCATATCAAGGCATCTTGTTAGCTGCTGAGTATATTGGCTGCTTGCGTTCTCTTTGTCATGTTTGATTTACGAACCTAATTTGAAAAAAGTTTTTTTTAAATGACTTTCGAGAAGCATGTGGTTCTTATGAGCTATTAAAACTACGTTGGACAGAACAATCTTGCCAAGAAGCCGGGTCAATTCTTCTTGGAAAATAAAAAGGAAAGCAATCTTTATTTTAACAGTGTCTAAAGTTTCACTCTAGGTTCCATAAATATTTGTTGGTGTTCCTTCTTCTAAGACCCTCACGTGCCCCTTGGCAGTAGCGAGTGCTCTCTACTGAACAGTGAATGTAAATATATTCATTGGAGATAACCAGAAACTGAAGGGTGCCAAGGGACTGCCGCCAAGGAATCGGATCCCGGTTAAGATTTGAAGAATGTTCCTAATTTTTGTACAATGCGACCTGCCAAGCAGTAATAGTCCAGGAGGCCTCGGTGTAAGAGACACAATTTTCTACAATGTGTTATAGAAATACACTTTTTTTTTAAATATGGCTTTGCAGTGGGAAAATACAGTCTCCACCATGATGAAAATTAATTTTAAAAACAGACGTTCTTTAAGTGTCATTGTGGGAACGTGTACCTTTTACTCGTCTACTTGAATCCGTTGGATTTTTTGGGAGGCAGGCGGTTGTTTCCACAATGTAGACCAGTGCCTTAAATTTGGGTAAGCGGTGAAAAAGAAATAAAGTTATATTACTGAGGTGTTAAAAACGTTTTCTTGTTCATAGAAACAATCAGATTTTGTTTTTTTGTCATTTAGTTTATCAGCAAAACTATTGAGAGCTGTAATTCCATATTCGATACTATTTATTTATTTTGTGTGTATTTTTCTTTAATTTCTTACTACGGTACTTTTCCATTTTTTTTTATTTGGCCAAATACTCTTTTTTGACTTCCACATGACCAAAAACTATCAGTTAAGGGAACAGTAGTACATGGTGGATCCACTGGAGAAGTACCTGTCCTAACTCTATGTTCTCTCTTATTCACGCGTCTGTCTTTCACCCACATGGTCCATCTGTGTTTTCCATGGATAGAATATTTATTTTTTTATAGTCTTTGGGCATATTCACATCTTTTTATTTTGCTAATGCATGGATCCGAGAAGTTTAATTTTTTTTTTTTGCATATAAGAAAAATTTGTACCAACTGGATGGTTAAAAAAGAAAAACTGACTCAAAATGTATGAAATTTTAATTTTGGTACATTGATAAAAAAAAAATTTTGCAAGCAAAAAAAAAGCCGAAACTTAGTCTCAATGAGGCACATGGCCTCACAATGGGTCAGAGGAGCTCATCCCGGTACCTAATGGCAGTCAGGGTACCTCTGGCACATGGAGGGCTGTGCGGCCCTCCAAAAAAATGCTACCCCACACCATTAGGCTAGGGTCACATTGCGTTAGGGCATAGCGCTATGGACTGCGCTAACGCAATGTCCCAAATGGGATCGCGTTAGCCGATCCCGCTAGCGCAGATCCCCGATCTGCTCTAGCAAGGAACGGACCGCGAACGCTGCAAGCAGCGTTCGCGGGCCGTCACTCAAATGATGGCACATCGCTAGCGCACGCCCAATGTGGGCGTGCGCTAGGGATGCGTTCGCCATTACAGGCAATGGCGGCGTTAACGGACTACGTTACACCGCGTTATGCCGCGGTGTAACGTAGTCCGTTAAATGCGGTCACATAACGCAATGTGACTCTAGCCTTACTGACCCACTTCCAAACCGGTCATGCTGGAGGATGTTGCAGGCAGCAGATCACTCTCCACGGCGTCTCCAGACTCTGTCACTTGCTTAGTATGAACCTGCTCTCATCCGTGAAGAGCACAGGGCGCCAATATCGAATCTGCCAATCGCCCTGCATGGTGTTGGGTTGTAAGCACAACACCCACTTGTGAACATCGGGCCCTCATATTACCCTCATGGAGTCTGTTTCTCACAGTTTGAGGAGACACATGGATGTTACTGGCATGCTGGAGGTCATTTTGCAGGGCTTTGGCACTGCTCTTAATGTTCCCTCTTGCACAGAGAAGGAGGTAGCGGTCCTCCTGCTGGGTTGTTTCCCTGCTATGTCCCCCTCCATGTCTCCTGGTATTCTGGCTGTCTTCTGGTATCTGCTCTGTGCTCTGGACACAGCTACCCTTGTTGCCACAGCTCTTGCTGATGTGCCATCCTGGATGAGCTGCAGTATCTGACCAACTTCTGTGGGTTATAGACACCGCCTCTTGCTACTGGGCAGTACCTCTAGGGGTAAGAGCAATCACAAAATGTAAAAGTGACCAAAACAGCCAAAAAGGTAAGAACACAGAAATGATCTGTGGTCACCCCCTGCAGAACCATTCCTTTATAGGGGTTGTCTTGCTAATTGCCGATCATTTCTACCTGTTGGCTGTTCCATTTGCACAACAGCAGTAGAAATTGTTTCACAATCCGTGTTGCTTCATAACTGGATGGATTTATTTCACAGAAGTGTGACTGACTTGGAGTTACATTGTGTTTAAGTGTTCCTTTTACTTTTTTGAGCAGTTCGTGCATGTGTGGGAGTATCTATCTATCTGTCTATATACTGTATACTATATATAATGTGTATATATGTGTGCGTGTGTATATATATATATATACATATATATATATATATATATATTAGTGTGTATATGTGTATATATATATATATATATATATATATATACGTGTATATATATATATATATACAGTATGTGTGTGTGTATGTGTGTGTATATATATATATATATATATATATATATATATTTATTTTATAGCTGGGAATATCTTCTAAGTCCTCAGGATCATACTAATAGGGTTATTACATTAGTCCATTAATTTTTTTGCCACTTTATTAGGTTCTTAAAATTCTAAAAGCGCAAAATAATGTATTAAACATTTAATATAAAGTAAAGTAATATAAATTGCATTGCTGTTATTACTGTTAATAATAATAATAATAATAATAATATTATGTCATGCTTTTGATGGCCTTTTCCAAAATGTTGTAGACTTTTTTTTCATACCTTTGCCAGGGGATAAGAAAAAATGTAAATGCCGCACGAACCACGAAAATGCACACAAAGTGCTGACAAGTGGGCACTATTCACAACTCATGGATTTTACTTAATCAGCCTCGTGCGCCATGTTAAATGAGACCCGCTGCTTTGATGCTGGATGTCTTTCGACTGGCAGAAAGCCAGATTATCAAACTTACAATCTCGACACTGTTCTACGCGGGAGTCTTCTTTGACCTTGTTAGCAGGACCCCATAAATAGTTGCTCTAGATTCTGATTGGCTGCGGGGGGACTCCGTCCTCCTCTCTCAGCTGTTCTATAGCATTAGCCATGCAGACCGGCTTCATCATGGCAGACACCTGCCTAGCATGCGTAGACATCCAGTCTCTGGGCTTCTCTGGATGGCTTTCCACTTTGATGTACGGTGATGACATTGTTATGACCATTGTATATGTGCGCTGGCTCCCGCATACATCACAAATATAGAACACGGATGATCTGTAGATGTTCCCTGGAGGCGACGTGCGTCACCCCTGCTGAGCTGGAATGGGACATGAGCTTACATTAGGAAATCCTCACCACCGCCATTACTGATTGCGAAAAGGAAAAATTAGTATCCGTGCAGTTCCTAAATACGTTCTACATTGACATAAAGAATCTGGGGGCAAATATTTTATTCACCTCACTGAGCATTTTAGACCAGGATTCGAAACCCGTGACCATGTCTATCCATAAACATCGCCACCCCTCTTTACAGGTTGTGTCTTGTATTGTAGCTCTATTCAATCCACTTCTGTGGTGCGGATCTGCAATACCAGACCCATCCTATAGACAGGGGTGGCACTGTGCAACCCCCTTGAATTTATATATCCATCTAAATAGAGACGTCACTGGACCCAATGCAAAATATGTATTATGGCTCCACTGCAACCATATTATAGTGGTATTCTATGGGCGGAGGGGGTCTGTCTATCTATTATCTATCTATTAGCTATCTATTATCGATTATCTATCTTATATAGTGCCATTCATTTTCACGTGTGGATAGTGTTAAGCAGGCGTAAGGAGACTTAGAGGCCATATAATGCTCCTCTGGGATATTACATTTGCAAATAGCGTTTTCAGAGAGGAAGAGGACGTAAACTCTAACGCCACCTATTGGATTTAACAATCCTAAAAGTCAATATCGACCTTTTAATGAGCCTTCCCACAAGACTTAGGATAAGAAGGCAAACCAGACATGCCATGTGCAGACACGTGTTTTGGAGTGTTTGCCCCTCAGCAGTGCAGATTTGGCCGGGTGAGAGGCCACCTAGCCAACTCCAAAATTTGCCCAGAAACATGTGTCTGCAAATGAAGTGTCTGGTTGGTTTTACTTCTTATCCTAAGTCATGTGGCAAGGTTCATTAAAGGGTCGATATTGACTTTTGGGATTGCTACGTCCATTAGACGGCGCTAGAGTTTAAGTCCTCTAACTCTCTGAAGAGACTATTTGCATAATAAATTTCCAAAGCGCATTAAAGACATCATAACTGTCCCCATTGGGACTCACAATCTATATGTCTTTGGAGTGTTCGAAGAAACAGGAGGAAATCCACACAAACACGGGGAGATCATGCAAACTCCTTGCAGATGTTGTCGTTGGTGGGATTTGAACCTGGAATCCAACTACATAGATAATGAGATCGATAGATTGATCTAGCCATCTGTCTATCAATCTATTCATCTATTGATGGATTTATTAATCGATCGATCTATCCATCTGTCGATCGATCTATCCATCTGTCTGTCAATCGATCTGTCCATTTGTTGATTGTTCTATCTATCATCTGTCGATCGATCTGTCCATCTGTCGGTCGATCGATCTGTCCATCTGTCGGTCCATCGATCTGTCCATCTGTCGGTCGATCGATCGGTCCATGTGTCTGTCAATCGATCTGTCCATTTGTCAGTCGATCGATCGAGCGATCTATCGATCGATCTGTCGGTCCATCGATCGGTCCATCTGTCGGTCGATCGATCGGTCCATCTGTCTGTCCATCGATCTGTCCATCTGTCGATCGATCAATCTGTCCATCTGTTTATCGATCGATCTGTCGGTCTATCTGTCGGTCTATCGATCGGTCCATCTGTCGGTCGATCGATCGGTCCATCTGTCGGTCGATCGATCGGTCCATCTGTCGGTCGATCGATCGGTCCATCTGTCGGTCGATCGATCGGTCCATTTGTTTATTGAGCGATCTGTCCATCTGTTTATCGATCGATCTGTCGGTCTATCTGTCGGTCTATCGATCGGTCCATCTGTCGGTCTATCGATCGGTCCATCTGTCGGTCTATCGATCGGTCCATCTGTCGGTCTATCGATCGGTCCATCTGTCGGTCGATCGATCGGTCCATCTGTCGGTCGATCGATCGGTCCATCTGTCGGTCGATCGATCGGTCCATCTGTCGGTCGATCGATCGGTCCATCTGTCGGTCGATCGATCGGTCCATCTGTCGGTCGATCGATCGGTCCATCTGTCGGTCGATCGATCGGTCCATTTGTTTATTGAGCGATCTGTCCATCTGTTGATCGATCTGTCGGTCTATCTGTCGGTCTATCAATCGGTCCATCTGTTTATCGATTGATCTGTCTGTCGGTCTATCGATCGGTCCATCTGTCGGTCTATCGATCGGTCCATCTGTTTATCGATTGATCTGTCGGTCTATCGATCGGTCCATCTGTTTATCGATTGATCTGTCGGTCTATCGATCGGTCCATCTGTCGATCGATTGATCTGTCGGTCTATCAATCGGTCCATCTGTCGGTCGATCGATCGGTCCATCTGTCGGTCGATCGATGGATCGATCTCATTATCACAGCCTGTCCACTCATTTTTGGAATTTCCTCTTTACAATTATATGTAATGTTAATTACTAGTCTTTGAACTGTATTTCAGCAAATCGTCTCCAAGGAACATTTTCATGACAAGGATGGAGGCCATATGTGAATTTCTCCAGCTAAACTCTCCTTCAAGTGCAGGAATGATCTCAGGACACATACTCCCTCCCCAGGATACCATTAAAAGTGGTTCACAGAAAGTTAGGAATGTGGAGAGGGATTTTGTCAGTGCCTTGAGGTGCAAAACACTTCCCACAGTACACATGATGCTGCTGTTTATATGCATAAAATGCACACAGAGCCATGGCGCTAGCATCTGGTACCTAAGGTACTGGCAGCTGTGTGGAGTAAACAATGTGTATACACGGTAGTGTCACCCATGGCAACCAGTAGAATTCTAGAATAGAATGCTGTGTGTAACCGTCAGGTAATAGATACACAGCATCTGATTGGTTGCCGCTCGCACCAACCATTTCCAATCAGCAGAACCAACTCTTGTATTCTTATTATTCTAAAAGTATTTTATTACTGTAAAAAAAAATCTGTTTAGGTCCATCACTAAATTTATTTTTTTTTTACAAAAATTTATCATAAATGAAGCAAAAAAAAAAAAAACTTTCTGGGCTGGACTTTGTTATGGGGCCTTGAAAATTGATTTTTAAAAACCAGAAAAGCAATAATTTAGGTTTAGTCCACATCTGCATTGGAGGCTCCATCCATCACATCATATTTGGTGTGTGGGGGTGGGGTAATGTTTATGTTTTATTTTGAGGCCTGTGAGGCAGTGAGGGGAATTGTATATGAAGGTCGTAATTACAGCTACAGCTGCGGTTACAATGCAAAATAAGAGTAGATTTAGTCAAGCTATTTGACTAAGGCTTCTTTCACACTTCAGTTGTGTGGCGTCAGTTGGGTCCGACATCGTGGCGGATCGACGGATCCGTCAAATTTCATGCAAAAACGGTTCTAACGGATCCGTTTTTTTAACGGATCAGCTGCCCTAATCCGTTAAAAAAACGGATCCGTTAGAACCGTTGCGAACGTTTTTACATCCGTTGCAACCGTTTTTTGACGGATCCGTTTTTTAAAAGGGGAGGATTTCAATGTGATTGGCTACTGGAAACTTCTGGAAAACTATATATAGCGTGTATTTACACCACATCTTTGAAAGGTTGTAGAGAAAGTGGCAGAAATGGAAGGAGTCCTGGCGAACATTGCAAAGATCTATGCAGATTTTACTTTTGAGGCAAATCAGTTGGCAGTCAGCGTTCGAGAGAGGGAGGAACGAAGACTGCGAATCCTACGGCAGCGGCGTAAGAGAAGGCTGTGGATCCATCCCATCACAGCACAACGTATGACCCGTGGTGTTTATTCCACGCTTTACATGGAACTAAGGGAAAACCCTCAAAAGTTCTTCAATTATGTGAGGATGAGAGCTGAAAATTTTGCATTTTTATTGGGCTATGTGGAAGACTGTATACGGAGACGAGACACCCAGATGCGATTCTCAATATCACCAGCAGAGCGTCTCATGGTGACTATTCGGTAAGTCATTTTTTTATTAAATGATTCTCATTCATCAGACTTATAACTGTGTTGGTTTTTTTTGTATTTTTTTTATAAAGTATTGTCTTTTCTTTTTGTTAACAGATTCCTTGCAACTGGAGAGTCCTTCTCATCCCTCCATTTTCAATTTCGACTTGGGATATCCACCATCTCGGGGATCATCAGAGATACCTGCCGGGCATTGTGGGAGTGCCTACAAGTGGAATACATCCCAGAGCCATCACAGGAGAGGTGGCTGGAGATCGCCCAAATTTTTCATCAGATTTGCCAGTTTCCAAATTGTGTTGGAGCAGTTGATGGAAAGCACATAAGGATCGTCAAACCTTCAGGCTCTGGGTCACAGTTTTATAACTATAAGAAGTATTTCTCTATTGTGTTGATGGCCATAGCTGACGCACAATGCAAGTTCATCGCTGTGGATATAGGTGCGTATGGACGTGCAAATGATTCACAAATCTTTAAAAATTCACCAATGGGGCGCCGTTTATATGGAGAGACATTTGATTTTCCGCCCCCTAGACCTCTCCCTGGAACCACCGGTCCACCGTTACCATTTGTTTGTGTTGGAGATGATGCCTTCCAGCTTTCCCCACATTTGCTTAAACCCTTTGGAAGTAGTGGACTGACCCAGAGGAAGAAAATTTTCAATTACCGTTTAACCAGAGCACGCAGAGTAGTGGAATGTGCCTTTGGCATCCTAACTGCCAAATGGAGAGTGCTACTAACTGCCATTAAACTGCAGACTGAAACTGTCGATGATGTGGTCAAAGCGTGCGTTGTCCTGCATAATTTTGTTCTATCAAAAGAACAAGTTTCCCTGGAGGATAATGTTTCAGAAAGCACCTTACGGGATTACCAAAACCCCACTTTTCGCAGTCCAGTTGCAGTCTGCAGAATGCGGGACAGTTTTGCAGACTACTTCATGTCTCCTGCAGGATCAGTTGACTGGCAGTATGAAATGGTGTAAAAAATTTATTTATTTTTATACTTGTAAAAATACCAATTTTTGTTTGCATACAAAATCTTTTTACTTTAATGCAGCATTGTATGTTTTGCAACGGTACCCTTTAAACACTGTTAATGTTACTATTGCCATAACCTTGGTGACTTAAAAAATTAAAAGAAAAAAAAAAAGAAAGACAATAAAATTTTTTTTAAACCAAACAACTGTTTATTTATTGACTTTTACAGATTCTCATGGTTTTGGGTGGAGATAGTAGCGGAGGGGCTGACAGGCGGGCGGACCACGTCGAGAGTGGGGGACAGGACATCACGGGGAGGAACAGAAGTGGAATGGGTGGTGAAAACATGAGGTTGTGTAGAGACTTGAGGTGCAGATGTGGTGTGTGTGAGGTATGAAGGTGTTGCTGGGATTGATAACGGAGAAGTTAAAGGGGAAGAATGGAAGGGGGACGTTAAAAACTGGGAAAGACTAAGGGGGGAAGGAACAAATGACGAAGGAGTAGAATGGACGGGAGGAGGACGTACAGGAGGAGGACGGATGGGAGGATAGACGGTGGATTGAGAGGGGAAAGGTGTTGACACATGAAGGGTAGGTGGAGGGGCATGGGATATCGCCTGCGCTAGAGCAGTGTGGCAGCCTTGCATCACATGCATCTGCAGGTCAGGAGTTAGATTTTCCATGTGCCTGAGGACCGCCTGAAAAAAACAGTGCCTTGGTGACTGGTTTGCATCTGATTGCATCCTATCAAGACGACTGCTGAGTTCAAGTATGCTTTTGTTAAGCATATTGTACCCAGCAGACGTTTGCTCACTCAAAAGCTTGATGGCACTGTGAAAGGATGCATTCAGATGCAAAAAGTCAGGCGCATAGCTCCTTTCCTGACCTCTCTGGCGCTGCCGTCCTGACCACAAAGTTGGTCTAGAAGTTGCGGCAGTGGCAGAGGGGTGGGGTAAAGGGAACTCTAACTCATCACCTGCAGCTTCAAGTGACGAAGTCCGCCCTGCTGCTCCAGCGCTGGTGGATGAGGCTGAGGGATCAAACAAAAGGGTAGGTGCAGAAACAGAGGGGTCGACGTGGTCCCCGGTGGCGGACTCTCGAGGGATCGCTCCAGAGGGCTGCAACTCTGATGCAGGCTCCCGAGTGCTGCAGAAAGTGCTGTTAAAGAAGAAGAAAAAAAATATTAGTATCTTTATATTACAATTGCCCTTACTGCAAAAAAATTGAAGGTTACACATTTTTTCAGTTTGACTGAAAATATGTGGTGTTGAATATTTACCTTCTGCTCAGCAGCGTCGACCGTAGGAACGACAGGGCTCTGGCATGTTTGTATCTGCTCCTGCGTCCTCTAGATCCACTCGGGGCCTGCATCTCCTTATTAAACTCCCTCTTGAAGCGATCCCTGATTGACCGCCACCGCACGATAATCCTGTTACCTGGAAAGAGATAGCAAAAATTGGTTACTATACACCACATTAAATCATGCTAAAATAAGGTTATGAAGTGTGAATACTTACGCGCTAGATCCTGGGCCCCAGCATCGAGTTCCTCCCAGTTATCCATAACAGCACTGCACACTTCCTCCCATAGCCGTCGGGTGATTAACTGGTCAGCATGGCGGCGGTCCGACATGTTCCACAGCGGCTCCCTACTTTGTACTGCTTCGATGAGGGTGTTCACATCGATGCCCTCCTCTTCATCATCTTGTTCGGGAGCACGCTGTGAAGCCTACGAAAAATATAACAATAAAAAGGGAAAGATTACAACACATGAATTTTACATTTTACTACACAACAAAACAAAAAGGAACTTACTCTTCGGCGACCGCCGCGATTATCATTCCGACGACTATGGGAGGTGCTTTGAGGAACTCTATGTCGAGCCCCGGATTGTGAGGACTAATAAAAAAAATTTTAAAAAAAAATTAATAATGTTCTTAGATTGAGGCATATGTATTGTGTGTGCTGTCATGAATGTTTGTGTTGGGTGTAGTGCATTGTATGTGAGGATCGGTCTGTTCAAAACTTACACTATGCGCTCCCGCTCCTTGTCTTTCTCCACCCTGTCCGTCTCCTTCTGTAAGCCCCTCTGCTTCATATTCCTGTGAATACAGAACACATAAAGGGTTAAAAAACAATGACCATAGTTGTATCACCAAAAAATTTTACAGAACAAAAAAAAAAAAATACAATACCTCAGTTTGCTGCTGATGTGCTGGGGGGCTCTCAGAAGAAGACATTATGGTCTTTGCGTACCTCTTGGTCCCAAGTATCTGTAAGTATACAGACAGTTCTAAGCTACTATACACAAGGATAGATGCAGCTGTAGGATTTAACACTTACATCTTTTTTAAAAACTTTTACATTTCATCCCACACAAAATGAAATTTTTTTTCTAACCGTCATACTTTATATGGTAGATATGCTTGATGCACAAGCTGCCAAACCCTCTAGCCCTGTTTCCCCACCAAAAAAAACCCCCAAGAACCCTTTAAAGCAACACCAAAACTGAAATTGATATGCGCAATGCGCATGTTGGTAAAAGCCACCTATCAAACCTTATCAAAAATGTTCCTCATTCGAACTTAAAATACCAATTCCAAAAATTGGTAATTATGATTACCCTACAGTTTGTATTAAAAAAATTTTTTTTTTTTTTAATGGTACAGTAGGAGCTACACTGCTCTTTATTTGAAATACTATAACATTTGGGATAACAACAAAAATGCAGAACACATCACACATCATTTATACACACACACAAAACTCATTTTACACCACAGCTATAAAAAATAACAGCTTAAATAGTATGAAAAACATATAAACAGGGCAGGCAGGCGCACGCACACAAGCACGCACACAAGCATGCACGCACACAAGCACGCACACAAGCACGCACGCACACAAGCATGCAAGCACGCACACAAGCACGCACGCACGCACACAAGCACGCACGCACACAAGCATGCACGCAAGCACGCACACAAGCACGCACGCACACAAGCATGCACGCACACAAGCACGCACACAAACACGCACGCACACAAGCACGCACGCACGCATGCATGCATGCATGCTGGATGGCAGTACTCACATGGCTGTCTCAGGCAGGGTCTGGCTTGCAGGGCCTCTCTGGCTGGATGGCAGTGCCTGGCTGGCAAAGTCTTGCTGGCAGAGTGTCTCTGGCTTGCAGGGCCTCTCTGGCTGGATGGCAGTGCCTGGCTGGCAAAGTCTTGCTGGCAGAGTGTCTCTGGCTTGCAGGGCCTCTCTGGCTGGATGGCAGTGCCTGGCTGGCAAAGTCTTGCTGGCAGAGGTCTTGCTGGCTGGGTCTGGCTGGGTCTCTCGGGCATGGAAGGGTCTCTCTTGCTGGCTGGTACATTTGGGAATGACCTGTCCTCTTTATATAGTTTTTGGGTTGTCTGGGCAAAGTTGCAACTTTTTGGAGCATGCTCAATCAAAAAAAGCGGATTGAGGCGACGGATCCGCCAAAAAACGGATCGCGACGGATCCGTCGCCCATAGGCACCCATTCAAAAAAAAGGCGGACGCGACGGATCCGCCGCGTTCCGCCTTTTTGCCGGCGACAAAAAACGTTACAAAGTCCGTCAATGTCTAGACAACGTCCGCCAAATATCGACGGATCCGTCGCAAGGCGGATGGAACGGACGACCATCCGCCACAATCCGTCTCTAATGCAAGTCAATGGAAAAATAGCGGATCCGCCCAAAAAAAAAAACGGATCCGCCATTTTACGAAAATGGCGGTTTTTGACTGACGCCGAAAGACTGAAGTGTGAAAGAGGCCTAAGTCAGATTTAGGAAAACCTGACGTGGGCTTTTATTTTTGCAGAGATCGGTAGGAAGATAGTGGGACGGATCCCTCCCTCCACATTAAGTCTTGGGAGTGGCCCACATCCTCGATTCCCATTTAAACCTTCAGTTAAGGTTTGGGTGTGTCAATGTTTGGTTTGCAAGTTGCAGAGCAGGAGGCTCTGTGCAGGCCTATCTGTGTGAGACTGAACACTGGCCACAGCCAGAGAAAGCAAAGCTATTGC